>NW_027189141.1:495369-665386 GCF_040958095.1 Procambarus clarkii
TTTAAGCAAGTTTTCTTGCATTTTGTTTCGTACGAAAAATCATCGAATTTAGCAATATTTTGACGTTTATCATCCCCTTTTCCTTTATGTGATTTAAACAAAATATCATCGAATTAGGCAATATTTTGCCGTTTTCCACGTTTTTTTGAATTTTTAGTCCATGGGTATTAGTTCATATATATACGATAAGAATGATGCAAACACATAATTGATTAGATAATACCCTTAAATACTTCATTTTCAATCAACTATTTCTTTCTCGTTAAAATACTGAGTAAGATATTGAAAGGGGGAGTTCTGATTTTATTGCATATATCGATGTTTCAGCCGGAATAGAGCGGTTTTCGTGTACATCTTCCATCGGTAATATAAACGGAAAATCAGGAACATTTTAGTTAATTCTAATGAAAACACATTGATTTTTATCATTTGTATTGGAAACAACATTGTCATATGTCTTTTCTTGGATCTAAATAATACGAAACCTCGCTCTATGATTTTAAGGTAAAATCCTCAAATATGGTATAATAGTGACTTTTTCACGTTAATCATGTAGTTTGATATTACGCAAATATATTCATTTTTACCAATATTTCGATACTATTTCATGTAGTATCACGATATGTGATTTGGCCTTCAAATCTCAGAATTTCGCATAATATTGCATTTTAAGCAAGTTTTCTTGCATTTTGTTTCATACGAAAAATCATCGAATTTAGCAATATTTTGACGTTTATCATCCCCTTTTCCTTTATTTGATTTAAACAAAATATCATCGAATTAGGCAATATTTTGCCGTTTTTCCTCGTTTTTGTGAATTTTCAGTCTATGGGTATTAATTCATTATATATACGATAAAAATGATGCAAACACATAATTGATTAGATAATAACTTTAAATACTTCATTTTCAATCAACTATTTGTTTCTCGTTAAAATACTGAGTAAGATATTGAAAAGGGGAGAAGTTCTGTGTTTATTGCATATATCGACGTTTCAGCCGGAATAGAGCGATTTTCGTGTACATCTTCCATCAGTAATATAAACGGAAAATCAGGAACATTTTAGTTAATTCTAATGAAAACACATTGATTTTTATCATTTGTATTGGAAACAACATTGTCATATGTCTTTTCTTGGATCTAAATAATACAAAACCTCGCTCTATGATTTGAAATTAAAATCCTGAAATATGGTTAAATAGTGACTTTTTTCACGTTTTTTATGTAGTTTGATATTACGTAAATATAATCATTTTTACCAATATTTCGATACTATTTCATGTAGTATCACGATATGTGATTTGGCCTTCAAATCTCAGAATATCGCATAATATTGCATTTTAAGCAAGTTTTCTTGAATTTTGTTTCGTACGAAAAATCATCGAATTTAGCAATATTTTGACGTTTATCAACCCCTTTTCCTTCATGTGATTTAAACAAAATATCATCGAATTAGGCAATATTTTGCCGTTTTCCACGTTTTTGTGAATTTTCAGTCCATGGGTATTAATTCATATATATACGATAAAAATGATGCAAACACATAATTGATTAGATAATAACCTTAAATACTTCATTTTCAATCATCTATTTGTTTCTCGTTAAAATACTGAGTAAGATATTGAAAAGGGGAGAAGTTCGGTTTTTATTGCATATATCGACGTTTCAGCCGGATTAGAGCGGTTTTACGTGAACATCTTCCCTCGTTAATATAAACGGAAAATCAAGAACATTTTAGTTAATTCTAATGAAAACACATTGTTTTTTATCATTTGTATTGGAAACAACATGGTCATATGTCTTTTCTTGGAACTAAATAATACGAAACCTCGCTCTATGATTTGAAGGTAAAATCCTCAAATATGGTAAAATAGTGTTTTTTTCACGTTAATCATGTAGTTTGATATTACGCAAATATATTCATTTTTACCAATATTTCGATACTATTTCATGTAGTATCACGATATGTGATTTGGCCTTCAAATCTCAGAATTTCGCATAATATTGCATTTTAAGCAAGTTTTCTTGCATTTTGTTTCGTACGAAAAATCATCGAATTTAGCAATATTTTGACGTTTATCATCCCCTTTTCCTTTATGTGATTTAAACAAAATATCATCGAATTAGGCAATATTTTGCCGTTTTCCACGGTTTTTTGAATTTTTAGTCCATGGGTATTAATTCATATATATACGATAAAAATAAGGCAAACACATAATTGATTAGATAATAACCTTAAATACTTAATTTTCAATCAACTATTTCTTTCTCGTTAAAATACTGAGTAAGATATTGAAAGGGGGAGTTCTGATTTTATTGCATATATCGATGTTTCAGCCGGAATAGAGCGGTTTTCGTGTACATCTTCCATCGGTAATATAAACGGAAAATCAGGAACATTTTAGTTAATTCTAATGAAAACACATTGATTTTTATCATTTTTATTGGAAACAACATTGTCATATGTCTTTTATTGGATCTAAATAATACGAAACCTCGCTCTATGATTTGAAGGTAAAATCCTCAAATATGGTAAAATAGTGACTTTTTCACGTTAATCATGTAGTTTGATATTAGGCAAATATATTCATTTTTACCAATATTCCGATACTATTTTATGTAGCATCACGATATGTGATTTGGCCTTCATATCTCAGAATTTCGCATAATATTGCATTTTAAGCAAGTTTTCTTGCATTTTGTTTCGTACGAAAAATCATCGAATTTAGCAATATTTTGACGTTTATCATCCCCTTTTCCTTTATGTGATTTAAACAAAATATCATCGAATTAGGCAATATTTTGCCGCTTTTCCACATTTTTGTGAATTTTCAGTTTATGGGTATTAATTCATTATATATACGATAAAAATGCTGCAAACACATAATTGATTAGATAATAACCTTAAATACTTCATTTTCAATCAACTATTTCTTTCTCGTTAAAATACTGAGTAAGATATTGAAAGGGGGAGAAGTTCTAATTTTATAGCATATATCGACGTTTCAGCCGGAATAGAGCGGTTTACGTGTACATCTTCCATCGGTAATATAAACGGAAAATCAGGAACATTTTAGTTAATTCTAATGAAAACACATTGTTTTTTATCATTTGTATTGGAAACAACATTGTCATATGTCTTTTCTTAGAACTAAATAATACGAAACCTCGCTCTATGATTTGAAGGTAAAATCCTCAAATATGGTATAATAGTGACTTTTTCACGTTAATCATGTAGTTTGATATTACGCAAATATATTCATTTTTACCAATATTTCGATACTATTTCATGTAGTATCACGATATGTGATTTGGCCTTCAAATCTCAGAATTTCGCATAATATTGCATTTTAAGCAAGTTTTCTTGCATTTTGTTTCGTACGAAAAATCATCGAATTTAGCAATATTTTGACGTTTATCATCCCCTTTTCCTTTATGTGATATAAACAAAATATCATCGAATTAGGCAATATTTTGCCGTTTTCCACGTTTTTTTGAATTTTTAGTCCATGGGTATTAATTCATATATATACGATAAGAATGATGCAAACACATAATTGATTAGATAATACCCTTAAATACTTCATTTTCAATCAACTATTTCTTTCTCGTTAAAATACTGAGTAAGATATTGAAAGGGGGAGTTCTGATTTTATTGCATATATCGATGTTTCAGCCGGAATAGAGCGGTTTTCGTGTACATCTTCCATCGGTAATATAAACGGAAAATCAGGAACATTTTAGTTAAATCTAATGAAAACACATTGATTTTTATCATTTGTATTGGAAACAACATTGTCATATGTCTTTTCTTGGATCTAAATAATACGAAACCTCGCTCTATGATTTGAAGTTAAAATCCTCAAATATGGTTAAATAGTGACTTTTTTCACGTTTTTCATGTAGTTTGATATTCCGTAAATATATTCATTTGTACCAATATTTCGATACTATTTCATGTAGTATCACGATATGTGATTTGGCCTTCAAATCTCAGAATTTCGCATAATATTGCATTTTAAGCAAGTTTTCTTGCATTTTGTTTCATACGAAAAATCATCGAATTTAGCAATATTTTGACGTTTATCATCCCCTTTTCCTTTATGTGATTATAAACAAAATATCATCGAATTAGGCAATATTTTGCCGTTTTCCACGTTTTTTTGAATTTTTAGTCCATGGGTATTAATTCATATATATACGATAAGAATGATGCAAACACATAATTGATTAGATAATAACCTTAAATACTTCATTTTCAATCAACTATTTCTTTCTCGTTAAAATACTGAGTAAGATATTGAAAGGGGGAGTTCTGATTTTATTGCATATATCGATGTTTCAGCCGGAATAGAGCGGTTTTCGTGTACATCTTCCATCGGTAATATAAACGGAAAATCAGGAACATTTTAGTTAATTCTAATGAAAACACATTGATTTTTATCATTTGTATTGGAAACAACATTGTCATATGTCCTTTCTTGGATCTAAATAATACGAAACCTCGCTCTATGATTTGAAGGTAAAATCCTCAAATATGGTAAAATAGTGACTTTTTCACGTTAATCATGTAGTTTGATATTTGGCAAATATATTCATTTTTACCAATATTCCGATACTATTTCATGTAGTATCACGATATGTGATTTGGCCTTCAAATCTCAGAATTTCGCATAATATTGCATTTTAAGCAAGTTTTCTTGCATTTTGTTTCGTACGAAAAATCATCGAATTTAGCAATATTTTGACGTTTATCATCCCTTTTTCCTTATGTGATTTAAACAAAATATCATCGAATTAGGCAATATTTTGCCGCTTTTCCACATTTTTGTGAATTTTCAGTTATGGGTATTAATTCATTATATATACGATAAAAATGATGCAAACACATAATTGATTAGATAATAACTTTAAATACTTCATTTTCAATCAACTATTTCTTTCTCGTTAAAATACTGAGTAAGATATTGAAAGGGGGAGTTCTGATTTTATTGCATATATCGACGTTTCAGCCGGAATAGAGCGATTTTCGTGTACATCTTCCATCGGTAATATAAACGGAAAATCAGGAACATTTTAGTTAAATCTAATGAAAACACATTGATTTTTATCATTTGTATTGGAAACAACATTGTCATATGTCTTTTCTTGGATCTAAATAATACGAAACCTCGCTCTATGATTTGAAGTTAAAATCCTCAAATATGGTTAAATAGTGACTTTTTTCACGTTTTTCATGTAGTTTGATATTCCGTAAATATATTCATTTGTACCAATATTTCGATACTATTTCATGTAGTATCACGATATGTGATTTGGCCTTCAAATCTCAGAATTTCGCATAATATTGCATTTTAAGCAAGTTTTCTTGCATTTTGTTTCGTACGAAAAATCATCGAATTTAGCAATATTTTGACGTTTATCATCCCCTTTTCCTTTATGTGATTTAAACAAAATATCATCGAATTAGGCAATATTTTGCCGTTTTCCACGTTTTTTTGAATTTTTAGTCCATGGGTATTAGTTCATATATATACGATAAGAATGATGCAAACACATAATTGATTAGATAATACCCTTAAATACTTCATTTTCAATCAACTATTTCTTTCTCGTTAAAATACTGAGTAAGATATTGAAAGGGGGAGTTCTGATTTTATTGCATATATCGATGTTTCAGCCGGAATAGAGCGGTTTTCGTGTACATCTTCCATCGGTAATATAAACGGAAAATCAGGAACATTTTAGTTAATTCTAATGAAAACACATTGATTTTTATCATTTGTATTGGAAACAACATTGTCATATGTCTTTTCTTGGATCTAAATAATACGAAACCTCGCTCTATGATTTTAAGGTAAAATCCTCAAATATGGTATAATAGTGACTTTTTCACGTTAATCATGTAGTTTGATATTACGCAAATATATTCATTTTTACCAATATTTCGATACTATTTCATGTAGTATCACGATATGTGATTTGGCCTTCAAATCTCAGAATTTCGCATAATATTGCATTTTAAGCAAGTTTTCTTGCATTTTGTTTCATACGAAAAATCATCGAATTTAGCAATATTTTGACGTTTATCATCCCCTTTTCCTTTATTTGATTTAAACAAAATATCATCGAATTAGGCAATATTTTGCCGTTTTTCCTCGTTTTTGTGAATTTTCAGTCTATGGGTATTAATTCATTATATATACGATAAAAATGATGCAAACACATAATTGATTAGATAATAACCTTTAAATACTTCATTTTCAATCAACTATTTGTTTCTCGTTAAAATACTGAGTAAGATATTGAAAAGGGGAGAAGTTCTAGTGTTTATAGCATATATCGACGTTTCAGCCGGAATAGAGCGATTTTACGTGTACATCTTCCATCAGTAATATAAACGGAAAATCAGGAACATTTTAGTTAATTCTAATGAAAACACATTGATTTTTATCATTTGTATTGGAAACAACATTGTCATATGTCTTTTCTTGGATCTAAATAATACGAAACCTCGCTCTATGATTTGAAATTAAAATCCTGAAATATGGTATAATAGTGACTTTTTCACGTTTATCATGTAGTTTGATATTACGTAAATATAATTCATTTTTACCAATATTTCGATACTATTTCATGTAGTATCACGATATGTGATTTGGCCTTCAAATCTCAGAATATCGCATAATATTGCATTTTAAGCAAGTTTTCTTGAATTTTGTTTCGTACGAAAAATCATCGAATTTAGCAATATTTTGACGTTTATCAACCCCTTTTCCTTCATGTGATTTAAACAAAATATCATCGAATTAGGCAATATTTTGCCGTTTTCCACGTTTTTGTGAATTTTCAGTCCATGGGTATTAATTCATATATATACGATAAGAATGATGCAAACACATAATTGATTAGATAATACCCTTAAATACTTCATTTTCAATCAACTATTTCTTTCTCGTTAAAATACTGAGTAAGATATTGAAAGGGGGAGTTCTGATTTTATTGCATATATCGATGTTTCAGCCGGAATAGAGCGGTTTTCGTGTACATCTTCCATCGGTAATATAAACGGAAAATCAGGAACATTTTAGTTAATTCTAATGAAAACACATTGATTTTTATCATTTGTATTGGAAACAACATTGTCATATGTCTTTTCTTGGATCTAAATAATACGAAACCTCGCTCTATGATTTTAAGGTAAAATCCTCAAATATGGTATAATAGTGACTTTTTCACGTTAATCATGTAGTTTGATATTACGCAAATATATTCATTTTTACCAATATTTCGATACTATTTCATGTAGTATCACGATATGTGATTTGGCCTTCAAATCTCAGAATTTCGCATAATATTGCATTTTAAGCAAGTTTTCTTGCATTTTGTTTCATACGAAAAATCATCGAATTTAGCAATATTTTGACGTTTATCATCCCCTTTTCCTTTATTTGATTTAAACAAAATATCATCGAATTAGGCAATATTTTGCCGTTTTTCCTCGTTTTTGTGAATTTTCAGTCTATGGGTATTAATTCATTATATATACGATAAAAATGATGCAAACACATAATTGATTAGATAATAACTTTAAATACTTCATTTTCAATCAACTATTTGTTTCTCGTTAAAATACTGAGTAAGATATTGAAAAGGGGAGAAGTTCTGTGTTTATTGCATATATCGACGTTTCAGCCGGAATAGAGCGATTTTCGTGTACATCTTCCATCAGTAATATAAACGGAAAATCAGGAACATTTTAGTTAATTCTAATGAAAACACATTGATTTTTATCATTTGTATTGGAAACAACATTGTCATATGTCTTTTCTTGGATCTAAATAATACAAAACCTCGCTCTATGATTTGAAATTAAAATCCTGAAATATGGTTAAATAGTGACTTTTTTCACGTTTTTTATGTAGTTTGATATTACGTAAATATAATCATTTTTACCAATATTTCGATACTATTTCATGTAGTATCACGATATGTGATTTGGCCTTCAAATCTCAGAATATCGCATAATATTGCATTTTAAGCAAGTTTTCTTGAATTTTGTTTCGTACGAAAAATCATCGAATTTAGCAATATTTTGACGTTTATCAACCCCTTTTCCTTCATGTGATTTAAACAAAATATCATCGAATTAGGCAATATTTTGCCGTTTTCCACGTTTTTGTGAATTTTCAGTCCATGGGTATTAATTCATATATATACGATAAAAATGATGCAAACACATAATTGATTAGATAATAACCTTAAATACTTCATTTTCAATCATCTATTTGTTTCTCGTTAAAATACTGAGTAAGATATTGAAAAGGGGAGAAGTTCGGTTTTTATTGCATATATCGACGTTTCAGCCGGATTAGAGCGGTTTTACGTGAACATCTTCCCTCGTTAATATAAACGGAAAATCAAGAACATTTTAGTTAATTCTAATGAAAACACATTGTTTTTTATCATTTGTATTGGAAACAACATGGTCATATGTCTTTTCTTGGAACTAAATAATACGAAACCTCGCTCTATGATTTGAAGGTAAAATCCTCAAATATGGTAAAATAGTGTTTTTTTCACGTTAATCATGTAGTTTGATATTACGCAAATATATTCATTTTTACCAATATTTCGATACTATTTCATGTAGTATCACGATATGTGATTTGGCCTTCAAATCTCAGAATTTCGCATAATATTGCATTTTAAGCAAGTTTTCTTGCATTTTGTTTCGTACGAAAAATCATCGAATTTAGCAATATTTTGACGTTTATCATCCCCTTTTCCTTTATGTGATTTAAACAAAATATCATCGAATTAGGCAATATTTTGCCGTTTTCCACGGTTTTTTGAATTTTTAGTCCATGGGTATTAATTCATATATATACGATAAAAATGAGGCAAACACATAATTGATTAGATAATAACCTTAAATACTTAATTTTCAATCAACTATTTCTTTCTCGTTAAAATACTGAGTAAGATATTGAAAGGGGGAGTTCTGATTTTATTGCATATATCGATGTTTCAGCCGGAATAGAGCGGTTTTCGTGTACATCTTCCATCGGTAATATAAACGGAAAATCAGGAACATTTTAGTTAATTCTAATGAAAACACATTGATTTTTATCATTTTTATTGGAAACAACATTGTCATATGTCTTTTATTGGATCTAAATAATACGAAACCTCGCTCTATGATTTGAAGGTAAAATCCTCAAATATGGTAAAATAGTGACTTTTTCACGTTAATCATGTAGTTTGATATTAGGCAAATATATTCATTTTTACCAATATTCCGATACTATTTTATGTAGCATCACGATATGTGATTTGGCCTTCATATCTCAGAATTTCGCATAATATTGCATTTTAAGCAAGTTTTCTTGCATTTTGTTTCGTACGAAAAATCATCGAATTTAGCAATATTTTGACGTTTATCATCCCCTTTTCCTTTATGTGATTTAAACAAAATATCATCGAATTAGGCAATATTTTGCCGCTTTTCCACATTTTTGTGAATTTTCAGTTTATGGGTATTAATTCATTATATATACGATAAAAATGCTGCAAACACATAATTGATTAGATAATAACCTTAAATACTTCATTTTCAATCAACTATTTCTTTCTCGTTAAAATACTGAGTAAGATATTGAAAGGGGGAGAAGTTCTAATTTTATAGCATATATCGACGTTTCAGCCGGAATAGAGCGGTTTACGTGTACATCTTCCATCGGTAATATAAACGGAAAATCAGGAACATTTTAGTTAATTCTAATGAAAACACATTGTTTTTTATCATTTGTATTGGAAACAACATTGTCATATGTCTTTTCTTAGAACTAAATAATACGAAACCTCGCTCTATGATTTGAAGGTAAAATCCTCAAATATGGTATAATAGTGACTTTTTCACGTTAATCATGTAGTTTGATATTACGCAAATATATTCATTTTTACCAATATTTCGATACTATTTCATGTAGTATCACGATATGTGATTTGGCCTTCAAATCTCAGAATTTCGCATAATATTGCATTTTAAGCAAGTTTTCTTGCATTTTGTTTCGTACGAAAAATCATCGAATTTAGCAATATTTTGACGTTTATCATCCCCTTTTCCTTTATGTGATATAAACAAAATATCATCGAATTAGGCAATATTTTGCCGTTTTCCACGTTTTTTTGAATTTTTAGTCCATGGGTATTAATTCATATATATACGATAAGAATGATGCAAACACATAATTGATTAGATAATAACCTTAAATACTTCATTTTCAATCAACTATTTCTTTCTCGTTAAAATACTGAGTAAGATATTGAAAGGGGGAGTTCTGATTTTATTGCATATATCGATGTTTCAGCCGGAATAGAGCGGTTTTCGTGTACATCTTCCATCGGTAATATAAACGGAAAATCAGGAACATTTTAGTTAATTCTAATGAAAACACATTGATTTTTATCATTTGTATTGGAAACAACATTGTCATATGTCCTTTTCTTGGATCTAAATAATACGAAACCTCGCTCTATGATTTGAAGTTAAAATCCTCAAATATGGTAAATAGTGACTTTTTCACGTTTATCATGTAGTTTGATATTCGGCAAATATATTCATTTGTACCAATATTCCGATACTATTTCATGTAGTATCACGATATGTGATTTGGCCTTCAAATCTCAGAATTTCGCATAATATTGCATTTTAAGCAAGTTTTCTTGCATTTTGTTTCGTACGAAAAATCATCGAATTTAGCAATATTTTGACGTTTATCATCCCTTTTTCCTTTATGTGATTTAAACAAAATATCATCGAATTAGGCAATATTTTGCCGCTTTTCCACAGTTTTTGTGAATTTTCAGTTCATGGGTATTAATTCATTATATATACGATAAAAATGATGCAAACACATAATTGATTAGATAATAACCTTAAATACTTCATTTTCAATCAACTATTTCTTTCTCGTTAAAATACTGAGTAAGATATTGAAAGGGGGAGTTCTGATTTTATTGCATATATCGATGTTTCAGCCGGAATAGAGCGGTTTTCGTGTACATCTTCCATCGGTAATAGTAAACGGAAAATCAGGAACATTTTAGTTAATTCTAATGAAAACACATTGATTTTTATCATTTGTATTGGAAACAACATTGTCATATGTCTTTTCTTGGATCTAAATAATACGAAACCTCGCTCTATGATTTGAAGGTAAAATCCTCAAATATGGTAAAATAGTGACTTTTTCACGTTAATCATGTAGTTTGATATTACGCAAATATATTCATTTTTACCAATATTTCGATACTATTTCATGTAGTATCACGATATAGTGATTTGGCCTTCAAATCTCAGAATTTCGCATAATATTGCATTTTAAGCAAGTTTTCTTGCATTTTGTTTCATACGAAAAATCATCGAATTTAGCAATATTTTGACGTTTATCATCCCCTTTTCCTTTATTTGATTTAAACAAAATATCATCGAATTAGGCAATATTTTGCCGTTTTTCCACGTTTTTGTGAATTTTCAGTCTATGGGTATTAATTCATTATATATACGATAAAAATGATGCAAACACATAATTGATTAGATAATAACCTTAAATACTTCATTTTCAATCAACTATTTGTTTCTCGTTAAAATACTGAGTAAGATATTGAAAAGGGGAGAAGTTCTGTGTTTATTGCATATATCGACGTTTCAGCCGGAATAGAGCGATTTTCGTGTACATCTTCCATCAGTAATATATACGGAAAATCAGGAACATTTTAGTTAATTCTAATGAAAACACATTGATTTTTATCATTTGTATTGGAAACAACATTGTCATATGTCTTTTCTTGGATCTAAATAATACAAAACCTCGCTCTATGATTTGAAATTAAAATCCTGAAATATGGTTAAATAGTGACTTTTTTCACGTTTTTTATGTAGTTTGATATTACGTAAATATATTCATTTTTACCAATATTTCGATACTATTTCATGTAGTATCACGATATGTGATTTGGCCTTCAAATCTCAGAATATCGCATAATATTGCATTTTAAGCAAGTTTTCTTGAATTTTGTTTCGTACGAAAAATCATCGAATTTAGCAATATTTTGACGTTTATCAACCCCTTTTCCTTCATGTGATTTAAACAAAATATCATCGAATTAGGCAATATTTTGCCGTTTTCCACGTTTTTGTGAATTTTCAGTCCATGGGTATTAATTCATATATATACGATAAAAATGATGCAAACACATAATTGATTAGATAATAACCTTAAATACTTCATTTTCAATCATCTATTTGTTTCTCGTTAAAATACTGAGTAAGATATTGAAAAGGGGAGAAGTTCGGTTTTTATTGCATATATCGACGTTTCAGCCGGAATAGAGCGATTTTACGTGTACATCTTCCATCGGTAATATAAACGGAAAATCAGGAACATTTTATTTAATTCTAATGAAAACACATTGATTTTTATCATTTGTATTGGAAACAACATTGTCATATGTCTTTTCTTGGATCTAAATAATACGAAACCTCGCTCTATGATTTGAAGTTAAAATCCTCAAATATGGTTAAATAGTGACTTTTTTCACGTTTATCATGTAGTTTGATATTACGTAAATATATTCATTTTTACCAATATTTCGATACTATTTCATGTAGTATCACGATATGTGATTTGGCCTTCAAATCTCAGAATTTCGCATAATATTGCATTTTAAGCAAGTTTTCTTGCATTTTGTTTCGTACGGAAAATCATCGAATTTAGCAGTATTTTGACGTTTATCATCCCCTTTTCCTTCATGTGATTTAAACAAAATATCATCGAATTAGGCAATATTTTGCCGTTTTCCACGTTTTTTTGAATTTTTAGTCCATGGGTATTAATTCATATATATACGATAAAATGATGCAAACACATAATTGATTAGATAATAACCTTAAATACTTCATTTTCAATCAACTATTTCTTTCTCGTTAAAATACTGAGTAAGATATTGAAAGGGGGAGTTCTGATTTTATTGCATATATCGATGTTTCAGCCGGAATAGAGCGGTTTTCGTGTACATCTTCCATCGGTAATATAAACGGAAAATCAGGAACATTTTAGTTAATTCTAATGAAAACACATTGATTTTTATCATTTGTATTGGAAACAACATTGTCATATGTCTTTTCTTGGATCTAAATAATACGAAACCTCGCTCTATGATTTGAAGGTAAAATCCTCAAATATGGTAAAATAGTGACTTTTTCACGTTAATCATGTAGTTTGATATTAGGCAAATATATTCATTTTTACCAATATTCCGATACTATTTCATGTAGTATCACGATATGTGATTTGGCCTTCATATCTCAGAATTTCGCATAATATTGCATTTTAAGCAAGTTTTCTTGCATTTTGTTTCGTACGAAAAATCATCGAATTTAGCAATATTTTGACGTTTATCATCCCTTTTCCTTTATGTGATTTAAACAAAATATCATCGAATTAGGCAATATTTTGCCGCTTTTCCACATTTTTGTGAATTTTCAGTTATGGGTATTAATTCATTATATATACGATAAAAATGATGCAAACACATAATTGATTAGATAATAACCTTAAATACTTCATTTTCAATCAACTATTTCTTTCTCGTTAAAATACTGAGTAAGATATTGAAAGGGGGAGAAGTTCTAATTTTATTGCATATATCGACGTTTCAGCCGGAATAGAGCGGTTTTCGTGTACATCTTCCATCGGTAATATAAACGGAAAATCAGGAACATTTTAGTTAATTCTAATGAAAACACATTGTTTTTTATCATTTGTATTGGAAACAACATTGTCATATGTCTTTTCTTAGAACTAAATAATACGAAACCTCGCTCTATGATTTGAAGGTAAAATCCTCAAATATGGTATAATAGTGACTTTTTCACGTTAATCATGTAGTTTGATATTACGCAAATATATTCATTTTTACCAATATTTCGATACTATTTCATGTAGTATCACGATATGTGATTTGGCCTTCAAATCTCAGAATTTCGCATAATATTGCATTTTAAGCAAGTTTTCTTGCATTTTGTTTCATACGAAAAATCATCGAATTTAGCAATATTTTGACGTTTATCATCCCCTTTTCCTTTATTTGATTTAAACAAAATATCATCGAATTAGGCAATATTTTGCCGTTTTTCCTCGTTTTTGTGAATTTTCAGTCTATGGGTATTAATTCATTATATATACGATAAAAATGATGCAAACACATAATTGATTAGATAATAACTTTAAATACTTCATTTTCAATCAACTATTTGTTTCTCGTTAAAATACTGAGTAAGATATTGAAAAGGGGAGAAGTTCTGTGTTTATTGCATATATCGACGTTTCAGCCGGAATAGAGCGATTTTCGTGTACATCTTCCATCAGTAATATAAACGGAAAATCAGGAACATTTTAGTTAATTCTAATGAAAACACATTGATTTTTATCATTTGTATTGGAAACAACATTGTCATATGTCTTTTCTTGGATCTAAATAATACAAAACCTCGCTCTATGATTTGAAATTAAAATCCTGAAATATGGTTAAATAGTGACTTTTTTCACGTTTTTTATGTAGTTTGATATTACGTAAATATAATCATTTTTACCAATATTTCGATACTATTTCATGTAGTATCACGATATGTGATTTGGCCTTCAAATCTCAGAATATCGCATAATATTGCATTTTAAGCAAGTTTTCTTGAATTTTGTTTCGTACGAAAAATCATCGAATTTAGCAATATTTTGACGTTTATCAACCCCTTTTCCTTCATGTGATTTAAACAAAATATCATCGAATTAGGCAATATTTTGCCGTTTTCCACGTTTTTGTGAATTTTCAGTCCATGGGTATTAATTCATATATATACGATAAAAATGATGCAAACACATAATTGATTAGATAATAACCTTAAATACTTCATTTTCAATCATCTATTTGTTTCTCGTTAAAATACTGAGTAAGATATTGAAAAGGGGAGAAGTTCGGTTTTTATTGCATATATCGACGTTTCAGCCGGATTAGAGCGGTTTTACGTGAACATCTTCCCTCGTTAATATAAACGGAAAATCAAGAACATTTTAGTTAATTCTAATGAAAACACATTGTTTTTTATCATTTGTATTGGAAACAACATGGTCATATGTCTTTTCTTGGAACTAAATAATACGAAACCTCGCTCTATGATTTGAAGGTAAAATCCTCAAATATGGTAAAATAGTGTTTTTTTCACGTTAATCATGTAGTTTGATATTACGCAAATATATTCATTTTTACCAATATTTCGATACTATTTCATGTAGTATCACGATATGTGATTTGGCCTTCAAATCTCAGAATTTCGCATAATATTGCATTTTAAGCAAGTTTTCTTGCATTTTGTTTCGTACGAAAAATCATCGAATTTAGCAATATTTTGACGTTTATCATCCCCTTTTCCTTTATGTGATTTAAACAAAATATCATCGAATTAGGCAATATTTTGCCGTTTTCCACGTTTTTTTGAATTTTTAGTCCATGGGTATTAATTCATATATATACGATAAAAATGAGGCAAACACATAATTGATTAGATAATAACCTTAAATACTTCATTTTCAATCAACTATTTCTTTCTCGTTAAAATACTGAGTAAGATATTGAAAGGGGGAGTTCTGATTTTATTGCATATATCGATGTTTCAGCCGGAATAGAGCGGTTTTCGTGTACATCTTCCATCGGTAATATAAACGGAAAATCAGGAACATTTTAGTTAATTCTAATGAAAACACATTGATTTTTATCATTTTTATTGGAAACAACATTGTCATATGTCTTTTATTGGATCTAAATAATACGAAACCTCGCTCTATGATTTGAAGGTAAAATCCTCAAATATGGTAAATAGTGACTTTTTCACGTTAATCATGTAGTTTGATATTAGGCAAATATATTCATTTTTACCAATATTCCGATACTATTTATGTAGCTATCACGATATGTGATTTGGCCTTCATATCTCAGAATTTCGCATAATATTGCATTTTAAGCAAGTTTTCTTGCATTTTGTTTCGTACGAAAAATCATCGAATTTAGCAATATTTTGACGTTTATCATCCCCTTTTCCTTTATGTGATTTAAACAAAATATCATCGAATTAGGCAATATTTTGCCGTTTTCCACGTTTTTGTGAATTTTCAGTCTATGGGTATTAATTCATTATATATACGATAAAAATGATGCAAACACATAATTGATTAGATAATAACCTTAAATACTTCATTTTCAATCAACTATTTCTTTCTCGTTAAAATACTGAGTAAGATATTGAAAGGGGAGAAGTTCTGATTTTATTGCATATATCGACGTTTCAGCCGGAATAGAGCGGTTTTCGTGTACATCTTCCATCAGTAATATAAACGGAAAATCAGGAACATTTTAGTTAATTCTAATGAAAACACATTGATTTTTATCATTTGTATTGGAAACAACATTGTCATATGTCTTTTCTTGGATCTAAATAATACGAAACCTCGCTCTATGATTTGAAAGGTAAAATCCTCAAATATGGTATAATAGTGACTTTTTTCACGTTTAATCATGTAGTTTGATATTACGCAAATATATTCATTTTTACCAATATTTCGATACTATTTCATGTAGTATCACGATATGTGATTTGGCCTTCAAATCTCAGAATTTCGCATAATATTGCATTTTAAGCAAGTTTTCTTGCATTTTGTTTCGTACGAAAAATCATCGAATTTAGCAATATTTTGACGTTTATCATCCCCTTTTCCTTTATGTGATTTAAACAAAATATCATCGAATTAGGCAATATTTTGCCGTTTTCCACGTTTTTGTGAATTTTCAGTCCATGGGTATTAATTCATATATATACGATAAAAATGATGCAAACACATAATTGATTAGATAATAACCTTAAATACTTCATTTTCAATCAACTATTTCTTTCTCGTTAAAATACTGAGTAAGATATTGAAAGGGGGAGAAGTTCTAATTTTATTGCATATATCGACGTTTCAGCCGGAATAGAGCGGTTTTACGTGTACATCTTCCATCGGTAATATAAACGGAAAATCAGGAACATTTTAGTTAATTCTAATGAAAACACATTGTTTTTTATCATTTGTATTGGAAACAACATTGTCATATGTCTTTTCTTGGAACTAAATAATACGAAACCTCGCTCTATGATTTGAAGGTAAAATCCTCAAATATGGTATAATAGTGACTTTTTCACGTTAATCATGTAGTTTGATATTACGCAAATATATTCATTTTTACCAATATTTCGATACTATTTCATGTAGTATCACGATATGTGATTTGGCCTTCAAATCTCAGAATTTCGCATAATATTGCATTTTAAGCAAGTTTTCTTGCATTTTGTTTCGTACGAAAAATCATCGAATTTAGCAATATTTTGACGTTTATCATCCCCTTTTCCTTTATGTGATTTAAACAAAATATCATCGAATTAGGCAATATTTTGCCGTTTTCCACGTTTTTGTGAATTTTCAGTCCATGGGTATTAATTCATATATATACGATAAAAATGATGCAAACACATAATTGATTAGATAATAACCTTAAATACTTCATTTTCAATCAATCTATTTCTTTCTCGTTAAAATACTGAGTAAGATATTGAAAGGGGAGAGTTCTGATTTTATTGCATATATCGATGTTTCAGCCGGAATAGAGCGGTTTTCGTGTACATCTTCCATCGGTAATATAAACGGAAAATCAGGAACATTTTAGTTAATTCTAATGAAAACACATTGATTTTTATCATTTGTATTGGAAACAACATTGTCATATGTCTTTTCTTGGATCTAAATAATACGAAACCTCGCTCTATGATTTGAAGGTAAAATCCTCAAATATGGTTAAATAGTGACTTTTTTCACGTTATTCATGTAGTTTGATATTAGGCAAATATATTCATTTTTACCAATATTCCGATACTATTTCATGTAGTATCACGGTATGTGATTTGGCCTTCAAATCTCAGAATTTCGCATAATATTGCATTTTAAGCAAGTTTTCTTGCATTTTGTTTCGTACGAAAAATCATCGAATTTAGCAATATTTTGACGTTTATCATCCCCTTTTCCTTTATGTGATTTAAACAAAATATCATCGAATTAGGCAATATTTTGCCGCTTTTCCACATTTTTGTGAATTTCAGTTATGGGTATTAATTCATTATATATACGATAAAAATGATGCAAACACATAATTGATTAGATAATAACCTTAAATACTTCATTTTCAATCAACTATTTCTTTCTCGTTAAAATACTGAGTAAGATATTGAAAGGGGAGAAGTTCTGATTTTATTGCATATATCTGACGTTTCAGCCGGAATAGAGCGGTTTTCGTGTACATCTTCCATCGGTAATATAAACGGAAAATCAGGAACATTTTAGTTAATTCTAATGAAAACACATTGTTTTTTATCATTTGTATTGGAAACAACATTGTCATATGTCTTTTCTTGGAACTAAATAATACGAAACCTCGCTCTATGATTTGAAGGTAAAATCCTCAAATATGGTATAATAGTGACTTTTTTCACGTTAATCATGTAGTTTGATATTACGCAAATATATTCATTTTTACCAATATTTCGATACTATTTCATGTAGTATCACGATATGTGATTTGGCCTTCAAATCTCAGAATTTCGCATAATATTGCATTTTAAGCAAGTTTTCTTGCATTTTGTTTCATACGAAAAATCATCGAATTTAGCAATATTTTGACGTTTATCATCCCCTTTTCCTTTATTTGATTTAAACAAAATATCATCGAATTAGGCAATATTTTGCCGTTTTTCCACGTTTTTGTGAATTTTCAGTCTATGGGTATTAATTCATTATATATACGATAAAAATGATGCAAACACATAATTGATTAGATAATAACCTTAAATACTTCATTTTCAATCAACTATTTGTTTCTCGTTAAAATACTGAGTAAGATATTGAAAAGGGGAGAAGTTCTGTTTTATTGCATATATCGACGTTTCAGCCGGAATAGAGCGATTTTCGTGTACATCTTCCATCAGTAATATAACGGAAAATCAGGAACATTTTAGTTAATTCTAATGAAAACACATTGATTTTTATCATTTGTATTGGAAACAACATTGTCATATGTCTTTTCTTGGATCTAAATAATACGAAACCTCGCTCTATGATTTGAAAGTTAAAATCCTGAAATATGGTTAAATAGTGACTTTTTTCACGTTTTATCATGTAGTTTGATATTACGTAAATATATTCATTTTTACCAATATTTCGATACTATTTCATGTAGTATCACGATATGTGATTTGGCCTTCAAATCTCAGAATATCGCATAATATTGCATTTTAAGCAAGTTTTCTTGCATTTTGTTTCGTACGAAAAATCATCGAATTTAGCAATATTTTGACGTTTATCATCCCCTTTTCCTTCATGTGATTTAAACAAAATATCATCGAATTAGGCAATATTTTGCCGTTTTCCACGTTTTTGTGAATTTTCAGTCCATGGGTATTAATTCATATATATACGATAAAAATGATGCAAACACATAATTGATTAGATAATAACCTTAAATACTTCATTTTCAATCATCTATTTGTTTCTCGTTAAAATACTGAGTAAGATATTGAAAAGGGGAGAAGTTCGGTTTTATTGCATATATCGACGTTTCAGCCGGAATAGAGCGATTTTCGTGTACATCTTCCATCAGTAATATATACGGAAAATCAGGAACATTTTAGTTAATTCTAATGAAAACACATTGATTTTTATCATTT
Organism: Procambarus clarkii; assembly: GCF_040958095.1. Classification (NCBI taxonomy): domain Eukaryota; kingdom Metazoa; phylum Arthropoda; class Malacostraca; order Decapoda; family Cambaridae; genus Procambarus; species Procambarus clarkii. The sequence goes on from NW_027189141.1 coordinate 515,238, forward strand.
GTATTGGAAACAACATTGTCATATGTCTTTTCTTGGATCTAAATAATACGAAACCTCGCTCTATGATTTGAAGTTAAAATCCTCAAATATGGTTAAATAGTGACTTTTTTCACGTTTATCATGTAGTTTGATATTACGTAAATATATTCATTTTTACCAATATTTCGATACTATTTCATGTAGTATCACGATATGTGATTTGGCCTTCAAATCTCAGAATTTCGCATAATATTGCATTTTAAGCAAGTTTTCTTGCATTTTGTTTCGTACGAAAAATCATCGAATTTAGCAATATTTTGACGTTTATCATCCCCTTTTCCTTTATGTGATTTAAACAAAATATCATCGAATTAGGCAATATTTTGCCGTTTTCCACGTTTTTGTGAATTTATCAGTCCATGGGTATTAATTCATATATATACGATAAAAATGATGCAAACACATAATTGATTAGATAATAACCTTAAATACTTCATTTTCAATCAATCTATTTGTTTCTCGTTAAAATACTGAGTAAGATATTGAAAAGGGGAGAAGTTCGGTTTTATTGCATATATTCGACGTTTCAGCCGGAATTAGAGCGGTTTTACGTGAACATCTTCCATCGTTAATATAAACGGAAAATCTAGAACATTTTAGTTAATTCTAATGACAACACATTGTTTTTTATCATTTGTATTGGAAACAACATGGTCATATGTCTTTTCTTGGAACTAAATAATACTAAACCTCGCTCTATGATTTGAAGGTAAAATCCTCAAATATGGTAAAATAGTGTTTTTTTCACGTTATTCATGTAGTTTGATATTACGCAAATATATTCATTTTTACCAATATTTCGATACTATTTCATGTAGTATCACGATATGCGATTTGGCCTTCAAATCTCAGAATTTCGAATAATATTGAATTTTAAGCAAGTTTTCTTGCATTTTGTTTCGTACGAAAAATCATCGAATTTAGCAATATTTTGACGTTTATCATCCCCTTTTCCTTTATTTGATTTAAACAAAATATCATCGAATTAGGCAATATTTTGCCGTTTTTCCACGTTTTTGTGAATTTTCAGTTTATGGGTATTAATTCATTATATATACGATAAAAATGATGCAAACACATAATTGATTAGATAATAACCTTAAATACTTCATTTTCAATCAACTATTTCTTTCTCGTTAAAATACTGAGTAAGATATTGAAAGGGGGAGAAGTTCTAATTTTATTGCATATATCGACGTTTCAGCCGGAATAGAGCGGTTTTCGTGTACATCTTCCATCGGTAATATAAACGGAAAATCAGGAACATTTTAGTTAATTCTAATGAAAACACATTGTTTTTTATCATTTGTATTGGAAACAACATTGTCATATATCTTTTCTTAGAACTAAATAATACGAAACCTCGCTCTATGATTTGAAGGTAAAATCCTCAAATATGGTATAATAGTGACTTTTTCACGTTAATCATGTAGTTTGATATTACGCAAATATATTCATTTTTACCAATATTTCGATACTATTTCATGTAGTATCACGATATGTGATTTGGCCTTCAAATCTCAGAATTTCGCATAATATTGCATTTTAAGCAAGTTTTCTTGCATTTTGTTTCATACGAAAAATCATCGAATTTAGCAATATTTTGACGTTTATCATCCCCTTTTCCTTTATTTGATTTAAACAAAATATCATCGAATTAGGCAATATTTTGCCGTTTTTCCACGTTTTTGTGAATTTTCAGTCTATGGGTATTAATTCATTATATATACGATAAAAATGATGCAAACACATAATTGATTAGATAATAACCTTAAATACTTCATTTTCAATCAACTATTTGTTTCTCGTTAAAATACTGAGTAAGATATTGAAAAGGGGAGAAGTTCTGTGTTTATTGCATATATCGACGTTTCAGCCGGAATAGAGCGATTTTCGTGTACATCTTCCATCAGTAATATATACGGAAAATCAGGAACATTTTAGTTAATTCTAATGAAAACACATTGTTTTTTATCATTTGTATTGGAAACAACATGGTCATATGTCTTTTCTTGGAACTAAATAATACGAAACCTCGCTCTATGATTTGAAGGTAAAATCCTCAAATATGGTAAAATAGTGTTTTTTTCACGTTAATCATGTAGTTTGATATTACGCAAATATATTCATTTTTACCAATATTTCGATACTATTTCATGTAGTATCACGATATGTGATTTGGCCTTCAAATCTCAGAATTTCGCATAATATTGCATTTTAAGCAAGTTTTCTTGCATTTTGTTTCGTACGAAAAATCATCGAATTTAGCAATATTTTGACGTTTATCATCCCCTTTTCCTTTATGTGATTTAAACAAAATATCATCGAATTAGGCAATATTTTGCCGTTTTCCACGTTTTTTTTGAATTTTTAGTCCATGGGTATTAATTCATATATATACGATAAAAATGAGGCAAACACATAATTAATTAGATAATAACCTTAAATACTTCATTTTCAATCAACTATTTCTTTCTCGTTAAAATACTGAGTAAGATATTGAAAGGGGGAGTTCTGATTTTATTGCATATTTCGATGTCTCAGCCGGAATAGAGCGGTTTTCGTGTACATCTTCCATCGGTAATATAAACGGAAAATCAGGAACATTTTAGTTAATTCTAATGAAAACACATTGATTTTTATCATTTTTATTGGAAACAACATTGTCATATGTCTTTTATTGGATCTAAATAATACGAAACCTCGCTCTATGATTTGAAGGTAAAATCCTCAAATATGGTAAAATAGTGACTTTTTCACGTTAATCATGTAGTTTGATATTAGGCAAATATATTCATTTTTACCAATATTCTGATACTATTTCATGTAGTATCACGATATGTGATTTGGCCTTCATATCTCAGAATTTCGCATAATATTGCATTTTAAGCAAGTTTTCTTGCATTTTGTTTCGTACGAAAAATCATCGAATTTAGCAATATTTTGACGTTTATCATCCCCTTTTCCTTTATGTGATTTAAACAAAATATCATCGAATTAGGCAATATTTTGCCGCTTTTCCACATTTTTGTGAATTTTCAGTTTATGGGTATTAATTCATTATATATACGATAAAAATGATGCAAACACATAATTGATTAGATAATAACCTTAAATACTTCATTTTCAATCAACTATTTCTTTCTCGTTAAAATACTGAGTAAGATATTGAAAGGGGGAGAAGTTCTAATTTTATTGCATATATCGACGTTTCAGCCGGAATAGAGCGATTTTCGTGTACATCTTCCATCAGTAATATATACGGAAAATCAGGAACATTTTAGTTAATTCTAATGAAAACACATTGATTTTTATCATTTGTGTTGGAAACAACATTGTCATATGTCTTTTCTTGGATCTAAATAATACAAAACCTCGCTCTATGATTTGAAATTAAAATCCTGAAATATGGTTAAATAGTGACTTTTTTCACGTTTTTATGTAGTTTGATATTACGTAAATATATTCATTTTTACCAATATTTCGATACTATTTCATGTAGTATCACGATATGTGATTTGGCCTTCAAATCTCAGAATATCGCATAATATTGCATTTTAAGCAAGTTTTCTTGAATTTTGTTTCGTACGAAAAATCATCGAATTTAGCAATATTTTGACGTTTATCAACCCCTTTTCCTTCATGTGATTTAAACAAAATATCATCGAATTAGGCAATATTTGGCCGTTTTCCACGTTTTTGTGAATTTTCAGTCCATGGGTATTAATTCATATATATACGATAAAAATGATGCAAACACATAATTGATTAGATAATAACCTTAAATACTTCATTTTCAATCATCTATTTGTTTCTCGTTAAAATACTGAGTAAGATATTGAAAAGGGGAGAAGTTCGGTTTTTATTGCATATTTTGACGTTTCAGCCGGATTAGAGCGGTTTTACGTGAACATCTTCCCTCGTTAATATAAACGGAAAATCTAGAACATTTTAGTTAATTCTAATGACAACACATTGTTTTTTATCATTTGTATTGGAAACAACATGGTCATATGTCTTTTCTTGGAACTAAATAATACGAAACCTCGCTCTATGATTTGAAGGTAAAATCCTCAAATATGGTAAAATTGTGTTTTTTTCACGTTAATCATGTAGTTTGATATTACGCAAATATATTCATTTTTACCAATATTTCGATACTATTTCATGTAGTATCACGATATGTGATTTGGCCTTCAAATCTCAGAATTTCGCATAATATTGAATTTTAAGCAAGTTTTCTTGCATTTTGTTTCGTACGAAAAATCATCGAATTTAGCAATATTTTGACGTTTATCATCCCCTTTTCCTTTATGTGATTTAAACAAAATATCATCGAATTAGGCAATATTTTGCCTTTTCCACGTTTTTTTGAATTTTTAGTCCATGGGTATTAATTCATATATATACGATAAGAATGATGCAAACACATAATTGATTAGATAATAACCTTAAATACTTCATTTTCAATCAACTATTTCTTTCTCGTTAAAATACTGAGTAAGATATTGAAAGAGGGAGTTCTGATTTTATTGCATATATCGATGTTTCAGCCGGAATAGAGCGGTTTTCGTGTACATCTTCCATCGGTAATATAAACGGAAAATCAGGAACATTTTAGTTAATTCTAATGAAAACACATTGATTTTTATCATTTTTATTGGAAACAACATTGTCATATGTCTTTTATTGGATCTAAATAATACGAAACCTCGCTCTATGATTTGAAGGTAAAATCCTCAAATATGGTAAAATAGTGACTTTTTCACGTTAATCATGTAGTTTGATATTAGGCAAATATATTCATTTTTACCAATATTCCGATACTATTTTATGTAGCATCACGATATGTGATTTGGCCTTCATATATCAGAATTTCGCATAATATTGCATTTTAAGCAAGTTTTCTTGCATTTTGTTTCGTACGAAAAATCATCGAATTTAGCAATATTTTGACGTTTATCATCCCCTTTTCCTTTATGTGATTTAAACAAAATATCATCGAATTAGGCAATATTTTGCCGCTTTTCCACATTTTTGTGAATTTTCAGTTTATGGGTATTAATTCATTATATATACGATAAAAATGCTGCAAACACATAATTGATTAGATAATAACCTTAAATACTTCATTTTCAATCAACTATTTCTTTCTCGTTAAAATACTGAGTAAGATATTGAAAGGGGGAGAAGTTCTAATTTTATTGCATATATCGACGTTTCAGCCGGAATAGAGCGGTTTTCGTGTACATCTTCCATCGGTAATATAAACGGAAAATCAGGAACATTTTAGTTAATTCTAATGAAAACACATTGTTTTTTATCATTTGTATTGGAAACAACATTGTCATATGTCTTTTCTTAGAACTAAATAATACGAAACCTCGCTCTATGATTTGAAGGTAAAATCCTCAAATATGGTATAATAGTGACTTTTTCACGTTAATCATGTAGTTTGATATTACGCAAATATATTCATTTTTACCAATATTTCGATACTATTTCATGTAGTATCACGATATGTGATTTGGCCTTCAAATCTCAGAATTTCGCATAATATTGCATTTTAAGCAAGTTTTCTTGCATTTTGTTTCATACGAAAAATCATCGAATTTAGCAATATTTTGACGTTTATCATCCCCTTTTCCTTTATTTGATTTAAACAAAATATTATCGAATTAGGCAATATTTTGCCGTTTTTCCACGTTTTTGTGAATTTTCAGTGTATGGGTATTAATTCATTATATATACGATAAAAATGATGCAAACACATAATTGATTAGATAATAACCTTAAATACTTCATTTTCAATCAACTATTTGTTTCTCGTTAAAATACTGAGTAAGATATTGAAAAGGGGAGAAGTTCTGTGTTTATTGCATATATCGACGTTTCAGCCGGAATAGAGCGATTTTCGTGTACATCTTCCATCAGTAATATATACGGAAAATCAGGAACATTTTAGTTAATTCTAATGAAAACACATTGATTTTTATCATTTGTATTGGAAACAACATTGTCATATGTCTTTTCTTGGATCTAAATAATACAAAACCTCGCTCTATGATTTGAAATTAAAATCCTGAAATATGGTTAAATAGTGACTTTTTTCACGTTTTTTATGTAGTTTGATATTACGTAAATATATTAATTTTTACCAATATTTCGATACTATTTCATGTAGTATCACGATATGTGATTTGGCCTTCAAATCTCAGAATATCGCATAATATTGCATTTTAAGCAAGTTTTCTTGAATTTTGTTTCGTACTAAAAATCATCGAATTTAGCAATATTTTGACGTTTATCAACCCCTTTTCCTTCATGTGATTTAAACAAAATATCATCGAATTAGGCAATATTTTGCGGTTTTCGACGTTTTTGTGAATTTTCAGTCCATGGGTATTAATTCATATATATACGATAAAAATGATGCAAACACATAATTGATTAGATAATAACCTTAAATACTTCATTTTCAATCATCTATTTGTTTCTCGTTAAAATACTGAGTAAGATATTGAAAAGGGGAGAAGTTCGGTTTTTATTGCATATATCGACGTTTCAGCCGGAATAGAGCGATTTTCGTGTACATCTTCCATCGGTAATATAAACGGAAAATCAGGAACATTTTAGTTAATTCTAATGAAAACACATTGATTTTTATCATTTGTATTGGAAACAACATTGTCATATGTCTTTTCTTGGATCTAAATAATACGAAACCTCGCTCTATGATTTGAAGTTAAAATTCTCAAATATGGTTAAATAGTGACTTTTTTCACGTTTTTCATGTAGTTTGATATTCCGTAAATATATTCATTTGTACCAATATTTCGATACTATTTCATGTAGTATCACGATATGTGATTTGGCTATCAAATCTCAGAATTTCGCATAATATTTCATTTTAAGCAAGTTTTCTTGCATTTTGTTTCGTACGAAAAATCATCGAATTTAGCAATATTTTGACGTTTATCATCCCCTTTTCCTTTATGTGATTTAAACAAAATATCATCGAATTAGGCAATATTTTGCCGTTTTCCACGTTTTTTTGAATTTTTAGTCCATGGGTATTAATTCATATATATACAATAAGAATGATTCAAACACATAATTGATTAGATAATAACCTTAAATACTTCATTTTCAATCAACTATTTCTTTCTCGTTAAAATACTGAGTAAGATATTGAAAGGGGGAGAAGTTCTAATTTTATTGCATATATCGACGTTTCAGCCGGAATAGAGCGGTTTTCGTGTACATCTTCCATCGGTAATATAAACGGAAAATCAGGAACATTTTAGTTAATTCTAATGAAAACACATTGTTTTTTATCATTTGTTTTGGAAACAACATTGTCATATGTCTTTTCTTAGAACTAAATAATACGAAACCTCGCTCTATGATTTGAAGGTAAAATCCTTAAATATGGTATAATAGTGACTTTTTCACGTTAATCATGTAGTTTGATATTACGCAAATATATTCAATTTTACCAATATTTCGATACTATTTCATGTTGTATTACGATATGTGATTTGGCCTTCAAATCTCAGAATTTCGCATAATATTGCATTTTAAGCAAGTTTTCTTGCTTTTTGTTTCATACGAAAAATCATCGAATTTAGCAATATTTTGACGTTTATCATCCCCTTTTCCTTTATTTGATTTAAACAAAATATCATCGAATTAGGCAATATTTTGCCGTTTTTCCTCGTTTTTGTGAATTTTCAGTCTATGGGTATTAATTCATTATATATACGATAAAAATGATGCAAACACATAATTGATTAGATAATAACTTTAAATACTTCATTTTCAATCAACTATTTGTTTCTCGTTAAAATACTGAGTAAGATATTGAAAAGGGGAGAAGTTCTGTGTTTATTGCATATATCGACGTTTCAGCCGGAATAGAGCGATTTTCGTGTACATCTTCCATCAGTAATATATACGGAAAATCAGGAACATTTTAGTTAATTCTAATGAAAACACATTGATTTTTATCATTTGTATTGGAAACAACATTGTCATATGTCTTTTCTTGGATCTAAATAATACAAAACCTCGCTCTATGATTTGAAATTAAAATCCTGAAATATGGTTAAATAGTGACTTTTTCACGTTTTTTATGTAGTTTGATATTACGTAAATATATTCATTTTTACCAATATTTCGATACTATTTCATGTAGTATCACGATATGTGATTTGGCCTTCAAATCTCAGAATATCGCATAATATTGCATTTTAAGCAAGTTTTCTTGAATTTTGTTTCGTACAAAAAATCATCGAATTTAGCAATATTTTGACGTTTATCAACCCCTTTTCCTTCATGTGATTTAAACAAAATATCATCGAATTAGGCAATATTTTGCCGTTTTCCACGTTTTTGTGAATTTTCAGTCCATGGGTATTAATTCATATATATACGATAAAAATGATGCAAACACATAATTGATTAGATAATAACCTTAAATACTTCATTTTCAATCAACTATTTGTTTCTCGTTAAAATACTGAGTAAGATATTGAAAAGGGGAGAAGTTCGGTTTTTATTGCATATTTTGACGTTTCAGCCGGATTAGAGCGGTTTTACGTGAACATCTTCCCTCGTTAATATAAACGGAAAATCTAGAACATTTTAGTTAATTCTAATGAAAACACATTGTTTTTTATCATTTGTATTGGAAACAACATGGTCGTATGTCTTTTCTTGGAACTAAATAATACGAAACCTCGCTCTATGATCTGAAGGTAAAATCCTCAAATATGGTAAAATAGTGTTTTTTTCACGTTAATCATGTAGTTTGATATTACGCAAATATATTCATTTTTACCAATATTTCGATACTATTTCATGTAGTATCACGATATGTGATTTGGCATTCAAATCTCAGAATTTCGCATAATATTGCATTTTAAGCAAGTTTTCTTGCATTTTGTTTCGTACGAAAAATCATCGAATTTAGCAATATTTTGACGTTTATCATCCCCTTTTCCTTTATGTGATTTAAACAAAATATCATCGAATTAGGCAATATTTTGCCGTTTTCCACGTTTTTTTGAATTTTTAGTCCATGGGTATTAATTCATATATATACGATAAAAATGAGGCAAACACATAATTGATTAGATAATAACCTTAAATACTTCATTTTCAATCAACTATTTCTTTCTCGTTAAAATACTGAGTAAGATATTGAAAGGGGGAGAAGTTCTAATTTTATTGCATATATCGACGTTTCAGCCGGAATAGAGCGGTTTTCGTGTACATCTTCCATCGGTAATATAAACGGAAAATCAGGAACATTTTAGTTAATTCTAATGAAAACACATTGTTTTTTATCATTTGTATTGGAAACAACATTGTCATATATCTTTTCTTAGAACTAAATAATACGAAACCTCGCTCTATGATTTGAAGGTAAAATCCTCAAATATGGTATAATAGTGACTTTTTCACGTTAATCATGTAGTTTGATATTACGCAAATATATTCATTTTTACCAATATTTCGATACTATTTCATGTAGTATCACGATATGTGATTTGGCCTTCAAATCTCAGAATTTCGCATAATATTGCATTTTAAGCAAGTTTTCTTGCATTTTGTTTCATACGAAAAATCATCGAATTTAGCAATATTTTGACGTTTATCATCCCCTTTTCCTTTATTTGATTTAAACAAAATATCATCGAATTAGGCAATATTTTGCCGTTTTTCCACGTTTTTGTGAATTTTCAGTCCATGGGTATTAATTCATATATATACGATAAAAATGATGCAAACACATAATTGATTAGATAATAACCTTAAATACTTCATTTTCAATCATCTATTTGTTTCTCGTTAAAATACTGAGTAAGATATTGAAAAGGGGAGAAGTTCGGTTTTTATTGCATATTTTGACGTTTCAGCCGGATTAGAGCGGTTTTACGTGAACATCTTCCCTCGTTAATATAAACGGAAAATCTAGAACATTTTAGTTAATTCTAATGACAACACATTGTTTTTTATCATTTGTATTGGAAACAACATGGTCATATGTCTTTTCTTGGAACTAAATAATACGAAACCTCGCTCTATGATTTGAAGGTAAAATCCTCAAATATGGTAAAATAGTGTTTTTTTTCACGTTAATCATGTAGTTTGATATTACGCAAATATATTCATTTTTACCAATATTTCGATACTATTTCATGTAGTATCACGATATGTGATTTGGCCTTCAAATCTCAGAATTTCGCATAATATTGAATTTTAAGCAAGTTTTCTTGCATTTTGTTTCGTACGAAAATTCATCGAATTTAGCAATATTTTGACGTTTATCATCCCCTTTTCCTTTATGTGATTTAAACAAAATATCATCGAATTAGGCAATATTTTGCCGCTTTTCCACATTTTTGTGAATTTTCAGTTTATGGGTATTAATTCATTATATATACGATAAAAATGATGCAAACACATAATTGATTAGATAATAACCTTAAATACTTCATTTTCAATCAACTATTTCTTTCTCGTTAAAATACTGAGTAAGATATTGAAAGGGGGAGAAGTTCTAATTTTATTGCATATATCGACGTTTCAGCCGGAATAGAGCGGTTTTCGTGTACATCTTCCATCGGTAATATAAACGGAAAATCAGGAACATTTTAGTTAATTCTAATGAAAACACATTGTTTTTTATCATTTGTATTGGAAACAACATTGTCATATATCTTTTCTTAGAACTAAATAATACGAAACCTCGCTCTATGATTTAAAGGTAAAATCCTCAAATATGGTATAATAGTGACTTTTTCACGTTAATCATGTAGTTTGATATTACGCAAATATATTCATTTTTACCAATATTTCGATACTATTTCATGTAGTATCACGATATGTGATTTGGCCTTCAAATCTCAGAATTTCGCATAATATTGCATTTTAAGCAAGTTTTCTTGCATTTTGTTTCATACGAAAAATCATCGAATTTAGCAATATTTTGACGTTTATCATCCCCTTTTCCTTTATTTGATTTAAACAAAATATCATCGAATTAGGCAATATTTTGCGGTTTTTCCACGTTTTTCTGAATTTTCAGTCTATGGGTATTAATTCATTATATATACGATAAAAATGATGCAAACACATAATTGATTAGATAATAACCTTAAATACTTCATTTTCAATCATCTATTTGTTTCTCGTTAAAATACTGAGTAAGATATTGAAAAGGGGAGAAGTTCGGTTTTTATTGCATATATCGACGTTTCAGCCGGAATAGAGCGATTTTCGTGTACATCTTCCATCAGTAATATATAGGGAAAATCAGGAACATTTTAGTTAATTCTAAGGAAAACACATTGATTTTTATCATTTGTATTGGAAACAACATTGTCATGTGTCTTTTCTTGGATCTAAATAATACAAAACCTCGCTCTATGATTTGAAATTAAAATCCGGAAATATGGTTAAATAGTGACTTTTTTCACGTTTTTATGTAGTTTGATATTACGTAAATATATTCATTTTTACCAATATTTCGATACTATTTCATGTAGTATCACGATATGTGATTTGGCCTTCAAATCTCAGAATATCGCATAATATTGCATTTTAAGCAAGTTTTCTTGAATTTTGTTTCGTACGAAAAATCATCGAATTTAGCAATATTTTGACGTTTATCAACCCCTTTTCCTTCATGTGATTTAAACAAAATATCATCGAATTAGGCAATATTTTGCCGTTTTCCACGTTTTTGTGAATTTTCAGTCCATGGGTATTAATTCATATATATACGATAAAAATGATGCAAACACATAATTGATTAGATAATAACCTTAAATACTTCATTTTCAATCATCTATTTGTTTCTCGTTAAAATACTGAGTAAGATATTGAAAAGGGGAGAAGTTCGGTTTTTATTGCATATTTTGACGTTTCAGCCGGATTAGAGCGGTTTTACGTGAACATCTTCCCTCGTTAATATAAACGGAAAATCTAGAACATTTTAGTTAATTCTAATGACAACACATTGTTTTTTATCATTTGTATTGGAAACAACATGGTCATATGTCTTTTCTTGGAACTAAATAATACTAAACCTCGCTCTATGATTTGAAGGTAAAATCCTCAAATATGGTAAAATAGTGTTTTTTTCACGTTAATCATGTAGTTTGATATTACGCAAATATATTCATTTTTACCAATATTTCGATACTATTTCATGTAGTATCACGATATGCGATTTGGCCTTCAAATCTCAGAATTTCGCATAATATTGAATTTTAAGCAAGTTTTCTTGCATTTTGTTTCGTACGAAAAATCATCGAATTTAGCAATATTTTGACGTTTATCATCCCCTTTTCCTTTATGTGATTTAAACAAAATATCATCGAATTAGGCAATATTTTGCCGCTTTTCCACATTTTTTTTAATTTTCAGTTTATGGGTATTAATTCATTATATATACGATAAAAATGATGCAAACACATAATTGATTAGATAATAACCTTAAATACTTCATTTTCAATCAACTATTTCTTTCTCGTTAAAATACTGAGTAAGATATTGAAAGGGGGAGAAGTTCTAATTTTATTGCATATATCGACGTTTCAGCCGGAATAGAGCGGTTTTCGTGTACATCTTCCATCGGTAATATAAACGGAAAATCAGGAACATTTTAGTTAATTCTAATGAAAACACATTGTTTTTTATCATTTGTATTGGAAACAACATTGTCATATATCTTTTCTTAGAACTAAATAATACGAAACCTCGCTCTATGATTTGAAGGTAAAATCCTCAAATATGGTATAATAGTGACTTTTTCACGTTAATCATGTAGTTTGATATTACGCAAATATATTCATTTTTACCAATATTTCGATACTATTTCATGTAGTATCACGATATGTGATTTGGCCTTCAAATCTCAGAATTTCGCATAATATTGCATTTTAAGCAAGTTTTCTTGCATTTTGTTTCATACGAAAAATCATCGAATTTAGCAATATTTTGACGTTTATCATCCCCTTTTCCTTTATTTGATTTAAACAAAATATCATCGAATTAGGCAATATTTTGCCGTTTTTCCACGTTTTTGTGAATTTTCAGTCTATGGGTATTAATTCATTATATATACGATAAAAATGATGCAAACACATAATTGATTAGATAATAACCATAAATACTTCATTTTCAATCAACTATTTGTTTCTCGTTAAAATACTGAGTAAGATATTGAAAAGGGGAGAAGTTCTGTGTTTATTGCATATATCGACGTTTCAGCCGGAATAGAGCGATTTTCGTGTACATCTTCCATCAGTAATATATACGGAAAATCAGGAACATTTTAGTTAATTCTAATGAAAACACATTGATTTTTATCATTTTTATTGGAAACAACATTGTCATATGTCTTTTATTGGATCTAAATAATACGAAACCTCGCTCTATGATTTGAAGGTAAAATCCTCAAATATGGTAAAATAGTGACTTTTTCACGTTAATCATGTAGTTTGATATTAGGCAAATATATTCATTTTTACCAATATTCTGATACTATTTCATGTAGTATCACGATATGTGATTTGGCCTTCACATCTCAGAATTTCGCATAATATTGCATTTTAAGCAAGTTTTCTTGCATTTTGTTTCGTACGAAAAATCATCGAATTTAGCAATATTTTGACGTTTATCATCCCCTTTTCCTTTATGTGATTTAAACAAAATATCATCGAATTAGGCAATATTTTGCCGCTTTTCCACATTTTTGTGAATTTTCAGTTTATGGGTATTAATTCATTATATATACGATAAAAATGATGCAAACACATAATTGATTAGATAATAACCTTAAATACTTCATTTTCAATCAACTATTTCTTTCTCGTTAAAATACTGAGTAAGATATTGAAAGGGGGAGAAGTTCTAATTTTATTGCATATATCGACGTTTCAGCCGGAATAGAGCGATTTTCGTGTACATCTTCCATCAGTAATATATACGGAAAATCAGGAACATTTTAGTTAATTCTAATGAAAACACATTGATTTTTATCATTTGTATTGGAAACAACATTGTCATATGTCTTTTCTTGGATCTAAATAATACAAAACCTCGCTCTATGATTTGAAATTAAAATCCTGAAATATGGTTAAATAGTGACTTTTTTCACGTTTTTATGTAGTTTGATATTACGTAAATATATTCATTTTTACCAATATTTCGATACTATTTCATGTAGTATCACGATATGTGATTTGGCCTTCAAATCTCAGAATATCGCATAATATTGCATTTTAAGCAAGTTTTCTTGAATTTTGTTTCGTACGAAAAATCATCGAATTTAGCAATATTTTGACGTTTATCAACCCCTTTTCCTTCATGTGATTTAAACAAAATATCATCGAATTAGGCAATATTTGGCCGTTTTCCACGTTTTTGTGAATTTTCAGTCCATGGGTATTAATTCATATATATACGATAAAAATGATGCAAACACATAATTGATTAGATAATAACCTTAAATACTTCATTTTCAATCATCTATTTGTTTCTCGTTAAAATACTGAGTAAGATATTGAAAAGGGGAGAAGTTCGGTTTTTATTGCATATTTTGACGTTTCAGCCGGATTAGAGCGGTTTTACGTGAACATCTTCCCTCGTTAATATAAACGGAAAATCTAGAACATTTTAGTTAATTCTAATGACAACACATTGTTTTTTATCATTTGTATTGGAAACAACATGGTCATATGTCTTTTCTTGGAACTAAATAATACGAAACCTCGCTCTATGATTTGAAGGTAAAATCCTCAAATATGGTAAAATAGTGTTTTTTTCACGTTAATCATGTAGTTTGATATTACGCAAATATATTCATTTTTACCAATATTTCGATACTATTTCATGTAGTATCACGATATGTGATTTGGCCTTCAAATCTCAGAATTTCGCATAATATTGAATTTTAAGCAAGTTTTCTTGCATTTTGTTTCGTACGAAAAATCATCGAATTTAGCAATATTTTGACGTTTATCATCCCCTTTTCCTTTATGTGATTTAAACAAAATATCATCGAATTAGGCAATATTTTGCCTTTTCCACGTTTTTTTGAATTTTTAGTCCATGGGTATTAATTCATATATATACGATAAGAATGAGGCAAACACATAATTGATTAGATAATAACCTTAAATACTTCATTTTCAATCAACTATTTCTTTCTCGTTAAAATACTGAGTAAGATATTGAAAGGGGGAGTTCTGATTTTATTGCATATATCGATGTTTCAGCCGGAATAGAGCGGTTTTCGTGTACATCTTCCATCGGTAATATAAACGGAAAATCAGGAACATTTTAGTTAATTCTAATGAAAACACATTGATTTTTATCATTTTTATTGGAAACAACATTGTCATATGTCTTTTATTGGATCTAAATAATACGAAACCTCGCTCTATGATTTGAAGGTAAAATCCTCAAATATGGTAAAATAGTGACTTTTTCACGTTAATCATGTAGTTTGATATTAGGCAAATATATTCATTTTTACCAATATTCCGATACTATTTTATGTAGCATCACGATATGTGATTTGGCCTTCATATCTCAGAATTTCGCATAATATTGCATTTTAAGCAAGTTTTCTTGCATTTTGTTTCGTACGAAAAATCATCGAATTTAGCAATATTTTGACGTTTATCATCCCCTTTTCCTTTATGTGATTTAAACAAAATATCATCGAATTAGGCAATATTTTGCCGCTTTTCCACATTTTTGTGAATTTTCAGTTTATGGGTATTAATTCATTATATATACGATAAAAATGCTGCAAACACATAATTGATTAGATAATAACCTTAAATACTTCATTTTCAATCAACTATTTCTTTCTCGTTAAAATACTGAGTAAGATATTGAAAGGGGGAGAAGTTCTAATTTTATTGCATATATCGACGTTTCAGCCGGAATAGAGCGGTTTTCGTGTACATCTTCCATCGGTAATATAAACGGAAAATCAGGAACATTTTAGTTAATTCTAATGAAAACACATTGTTTTTTATCATTTGTATTGGAAACAACATTGTCATATGTCTTTTCTTGAAACTAAATAATACGAAACCTCGCTCTATGATTTGAAGGTAAAATCCTCAAATATGGTATAATAGTGACTTTTTCACGTTAATCATGTAGTTTGATATTACGCAAATATATTCATTTTTACCAATATTTCGATACTATTTCATGTAGTATCACGATATGTGATTTGGCCTTCAAATCTCAGAATTTCGCATAATATTGCATTTTAAGCAAGTTTTCTTGCATTTTGTTTCATACGAAAAATCATCGAATTTAGCAATATTTTGACGTTTATCATCCCCTTTTCCTTTATTTGATTTAAACAAAATATCATCGAATTAGGCAATATTTTGCCGTTTTTCCACGTTTTTGTGAATTTTCAGTCTATGGGTATTAATTCATTATATATACGATAAAAATGATGCAAACACATAATTGATTAGATAATAACCTTAAATACTTCATTTTCAATCATCTATTTGTTTCTCGTTAAAATACTGAGTAAGATATTGAAAAGGGGAGAAGTTCGGTTTTTATTGCATATATCGACGTTTCAGCCGGAATAGAGCGATTTTCGTGTACATCTTCCATCAGTAATATATAGGGAAAATCAGGAACATTTTAGTTAATTCTAAGGAAAACACATTGATTTTTATCATTTGTATTGGAAACAACATTGTCATGTGTCTTTTCTTGGATCTAAATAATACAAAACCTCGCTCTATGATTTGAAATTAAAATCCGGAAATATGGTTAAATAGTGACTTTTTTCACGTTTTTATGTAGTTTGATATTACGTAAATATATTCATTTTTACCAATATTTCGATACTATTTCATGTAGTATCACGATATGTGATTTGGCCTTCAAATCTCAGAATATCGCATAATATTGCATTTTAAGCAAGTTTTCTTGAATTTTGTTTCGTACGAAAAATCATCGAATTTAGCAATATTTTGACGTTTATCAACCCCTTTTCCTTCATGTGATTTAAACAAAATATCATCGAATTAGGCAATATTTTGCCGTTTTCCACGTTTTTGTGAATTTTCAGTCCATGGGTATTAATTCATATATATACGATAAAAATGATGCAAACACATAATTGATTAGATAATAACCTTAAATACTTCATTTTCAATCATCTATTTGTTTCTCGTTAAAATACTGAGTAAGATATTGAAAAGGGGAGAAGTTCGGTTTTTATTGCATATTTTGACGTTTCAGCCGGATTAGAGCGGTTTTACGTGAACATCTTCCCTCGTTAATATAAACGGAAAATCTAGAACATTTTAGTTAATTCTAATGACAACACATTGTTTTTTATCATTTGTATTGGAAACAACATGGTCATATGTCTTTTCTTGGAACTAAATAATACTAAACCTCGCTCTATGATTTGAAGGTAAAATCCTCAAATATGGTAAAATAGTGTTTTTTTCACGTTAATCATGTAGTTTGATATTACGCAAATATATTCATTTTTACCAATATTTCGATACTATTTCATGTAGTATCACGATATGCGATTTGGCCTTCAAATCTCAGAATTTCGCATAATATTGAATTTTAAGCAAGTTTTCTTGCATTTTGTTTCGTACGAAAAATCATCGAATTTAGCAATATTTTGACGTTTATCATCCCCTTTTCCTTTATGTGATTTAAACAAAATATCATCGAATTAGGCAATATTTTGCCGCTTTTCCACATTTTTTTTAATTTTCAGTTTATGGGTATTAATTCATTATATATACGATAAAAATGATGCAAACACATAATTGATTAGATAATAACCTTAAATACTTCATTTTCAATCAACTATTTCTTTCTCGTTAAAATACTGAGTAAGATATTGAAAGGGGGAGAAGTTCTAATTTTATTGCATATATCGACGTTTCAGCCGGAATAGAGCGGTTTTCGTGTACATCTTCCATCGGTAATATAAACGGAAAATCAGGAACATTTTAGTTAATTCTAATGAAAACACATTGTTTTTTATCATTTGTATTGGAAACAACATTGTCATATATCTTTTCTTAGAACTAAATAATACGAAACCTCGCTCTATGATTTGAAGGTAAAATCCTCAAATATGGTATAATAGTGACTTTTTCACGTTAATCATGTAGTTTGATATTACGCAAATATATTCATTTTTACCAATATTTCGATACTATTTCATGTAGTATCACGATATGTGATTTGGCCTTCAAATCTCAGAATTTCGCATAATATTGCATTTTAAGCAAGTTTTCTTGCATTTTGTTTCATACGAAAAATCATCGAATTTAGCAATATTTTGACGTTTATCATCCCCTTTTCCTTTATTTGATTTAAACAAAATATCATCGAATTAGGCAATATTTTGCCGTTTTTCCACGTTTTTGTGAATTTTCAGTCTATGGGTATTAATTCATTATATATACGATAAAAATGATGCAAACACATAATTGATTAGATAATAACCATAAATACTTCATTTTCAATCAACTATTTGTTTCTCGTTAAAATACTGAGTAAGATATTGAAAAGGGGAGAAGTTCTGTGTTTATTGCATATATCGACGTTTCAGCCGGAATAGAGCGATTTTCGTGTACATCTTCCATCAGTAATATATACGGAAAATCAGGAACATTTTAGTTAATTCTAATGAAAACACATTGATTTTTATCATTTTTATTGGAAACAACATTGTCATATGTCTTTTATTGGATCTAAATAATACGAAACCTCGCTCTATGATTTGAAGGTAAAATCCTCAAATATGGTAAAATAGTGACTTTTTCACGTTAATCATGTAGTTTGATATTAGGCAAATATATTCATTTTTACCAATATTCTGATACTATTTCATGTAGTATCACGATATGTGATTTGGCCTTCACATCTCAGAATTTCGCATAATATTGCATTTTAAGCAAGTTTTCTTGCATTTTGTTTCGTACGAAAAATCATCGAATTTAGCAATATTTTGACGTTTATCATCCCCTTTTCCTTTATGTGATTTAAACAAAATATCATCGAATTAGGCAATATTTTGCCGCTTTTCCACATTTTTGTGAATTTTCAGTTTATGGGTATTAATTCATTATATATACGATAAAAATGATGCAAACACATAATTGATTAGATAATAACCTTAAATACTTCATTTTCAATCAACTATTTCTTTCTCGTTAAAATACTGAGTAAGATATTGAAAGGGGGAGAAGTTCTAATTTTATTGCATATATCGACGTTTCAGCCGGAATAGAGCGATTTTCGTGTACATCTTCCATCAGTAATATATACGGAAAATCAGGAACATTTTAGTTAATTCTAATGAAAACACATTGATTTTTATCATTTGTATTGGAAACAACATTGTCATATGTCTTTTCTTGGATCTAAATAATACAAAACCTCGCTCTATGATTTGAAATTAAAATCCTGAAATATGGTTAAATAGTGACTTTTTTCACGTTTTTATGTAGTTTGATATTACGTAAATATATTCATTTTTACCAATATTTCGATACTATTTCATGTAGTATCACGATATGTGATTTGGCCTTCAAATCTCAGAATATCGCATAATATTGCATTTTAAGCAAGTTTTCTTGAATTTTGTTTCGTACGAAAAATCATCGAATTTAGCAATATTTTGACGTTTATCAACCCCTTTTCCTTCATGTGATTTAAACAAAATATCATCGAATTAGGCAATATTTGGCCGTTTTCCACGTTTTTGTGAATTTTCAGTCCATGGGTATTAATTCATATATATACGATAAAAATGATGCAAACACATAATTGATTAGATAATAACCTTAAATACTTCATTTTCAATCATCTATTTGTTTCTCGTTAAAATACTGAGTAAGATATTGAAAAGGGGAGAAGTTCGGTTTTTATTGCATATTTTGACGTTTCAGCCGGATTAGAGCGGTTTTACGTGAACATCTTCCCTCGTTAATATAAACGGAAAATCTAGAACATTTTAGTTAATTCTAATGACAACACATTGTTTTTTATCATTTGTATTGGAAACAACATGGTCATATGTCTTTTCTTGGAACTAAATAATACGAAACCTCGCTCTATGATTTGAAGGTAAAATCCTCAAATATGGTAAAATAGTGTTTTTTTCACGTTAATCATGTAGTTTGATATTACGCAAATATATTCATTTTTACCAATATTTCGATACTATTTCATGTAGTATCACGATATGTGATTTGGCCTTCAAATCTCAGAATTTCGCATAATATTGAATTTTAAGCAAGTTTTCTTGCATTTTGTTTCGTACGAAAAATCATCGAATTTAGCAATATTTTGACGTTTATCATCCCCTTTTCCTTTATGTGATTTAAACAAAATATCATCGAATTAGGCAATATTTTGCCTTTTCCACGTTTTTTTGAATTTTTAGTCCATGGGTATTAATTCATATATATACGATAAGAATGAGGCAAACACATAATTGATTAGATAATAACCTTAAATACTTCATTTTCAATCAACTATTTCTTTCTCGTTAAAATACTGAGTAAGATATTGAAAGGGGGAGTTCTGATTTTATTGCATATATCGATGTTTCAGCCGGAATAGAGCGGTTTTCGTGTACATCTTCCATCGGTAATATAAACGGAAAATCAGGAACATTTTAGTTAATTCTAATGAAAACACATTGATTTTTATCATTTTTATTGGAAACAACATTGTCATATGTCTTTTATTGGATCTAAATAATACGAAACCTCGCTCTATGATTTGAAGGTAAAATCCTCAAATATGGTAAAATAGTGACTTTTTCACGTTAATCATGTAGTTTGATATTAGGCAAATATATTCATTTTTACCAATATTCCGATACTATTTTATGTAGCATCACGATATGTGATTTGGCCTTCATATCTCAGAATTTCGCATAATATTGCATTTTAAGCAAGTTTTCTTGCATTTTGTTTCGTACGAAAAATCATCGAATTTAGCAATATTTTGACGTTTATCATCCCCTTTTCCTTTATGTGATTTAAACAAAATATCATCGAATTAGGCAATATTTTGCCGCTTTTCCACATTTTTGTGAATTTTCAGTTTATGGGTATTAATTCATTATATATACGATAAAAATGCTGCAAACACATAATTGATTAGATAATAACCTTAAATACTTCATTTTCAATCAACTATTTCTTTCTCGTTAAAATACTG
This sequence comes from Procambarus clarkii, assembly GCF_040958095.1. Classification (NCBI taxonomy): domain Eukaryota; kingdom Metazoa; phylum Arthropoda; class Malacostraca; order Decapoda; family Cambaridae; genus Procambarus; species Procambarus clarkii. Next base: position 536,553 of record NW_027189141.1, read on the forward strand.
AGTAAGATATTGAAAGGGGGAGAAGTTCTAATTTTATTGCATATATCGACGTTTCAGCCGGAATAGAGCGGTTTTCGTGTACATCTTCCATCGGTAATATAAACGGAAAATCAGGAACATTTTAGTTAATTCTAATGAAAACACATTGTTTTTTATCATTTGTATTGGAAACAACATTGTCATATGTCTTTTCTTAGAACTAAATAATACGAAACCTCGCTCTATGATTTGAAGGTAAAATCCTCAAATATGGTATAATAGTGACTTTTTCACGTTAATCATGTAGTTTGATATTACGCAAATATATTCATTTTTACCAATATTTCGATACTATTTCATGTAGTATCACGATATGTGATTTGGCCTTCAAATCTCAGAATTTCGCATAATATTGCATTTTAAGCAAGTTTTCTTGCATTTTGTTTCATACGAAAAATCATCGAATTTAGCAATATTTTGACGTTTATCATCCCCTTTTCCTTTATTTGATTTAAACAAAATATCATCGAATTAGGCAATATTTTGCCGTTTTTCCACGTTTTTGTGAATTTTCAGTGTATGGGTATTAATTCATTATATATACGATAAAAATGATGCAAACACATAATTGATTAGATAATAACCTTAAATACTTCATTTTCAATCAACTATTTGTTTCTCGTTAAAATACTGAGTAAGATATTGAAAAGGGGAGAAGTTCTGTGTTTATTGCATATATCGACGTTTCAGCCGGAATAGAGCGATTTTCGTGTACATCTTCCATCAGTAATATATACGGAAAAACAGGAACATTTTAGTTAATTCTAATGAAAACACATTGATTTTTATCATTTGTATTGGAAACAACATTGTCATATGTCTTTTCTTGGATCTAAATAATACAAAACCTCGCTCTATGATTTGAAATTAAAATCCTGAAATATGGTTAAATAGTGACTTTTTTCACGTTTTTTATGTAGTTTGATATTACGTAAATATATTAATTTTTACCAATATTTCGATACTATTTCATGTAGTATCACGATATGTTATTTGGCCTTCAAATCTCAGAATATCGCATAATATTGCATTTTAAGCAAGTTTTCTTGAATTTTGTTTCGTACGAAAAATCATCGAATTTAGCAATATTTTGACGTTTATCAACCCCTTTTCCTTCATGTGTTTAAACAAAATATCATCGAATTAGGCAATATTTTGCGGTTTTCGACGTTTTTGTGAATTTTCAGTCCATGGGTATTAATTCATATATATACGATAAAAATGATGCAAACACATAATTGATTAGATAATAACCTTAAATACTTCATTTTCAATCATCTATTTGTTTCTCGTTAAAATACTGAGTAAGATATTGAAAAGGGGAGAAGTTCGGTTTTTATTGCATATATCGACGTTTCAGCCGGAATAGAGCGATTTTCGTGTACATCTTCCATCGGTAATATAAACGGAAAATCAGGAACATTTTAGTTAATTCTAATGAAAACACATTGATTTTTATCATTTGTATTGGAAACAACATTGTCATATGTCTTTTCTTGGATCTAAATAATACGAAACCTCGCTCTATGATTTGAAGTTAAAATTCTCAAATATGGTTAAATAGTGACTTTTTTCACGTTTTTCATGTAGTTTGATATTCCGTAAATATATTCATTTGTACCAATATTTCGATACTATTTCATGTAGTATCACGATATGATTTGGCCTTCAAATCTCAGAATTTCGCATAATATTGCATTTTAAGCAAGTTTTCTTGCATTTTGTTTCGTACGAAAAATCATCGAATTTAGCAATATTTTGACGTTTATCATCCCCTTTTCCTTTATGTGATTTAAACAAAATATCATCGAATTAGGCAATATTTTGCCGTTTTCCACGTTTTTTTGAATTTTTAGTCCATGGGTATTAATTCATATATATACGATAAGAATGATGCAAACACATAATTGATTAGATAATAACCTTAAATACTTCATTTTCAATCAACTATTTCTTTCTCGTTAAAATACTGAGTAAGATATTGAAAGGGGGAGAAGTTCTAATTTTATTGCATATATCGACGTTTCAGCCGGAATAGAGCGGTTTTCGTGTACATCTTCCATCGGTAATATAAACGGAAAATCAGGAACATTTTAGTTAATTCTAATGAAAACACATTGTTTTTTATCATTTGTTTTGGAAACAACATTGTCATATGTCTTTTCTTAGAACTAAATAATACGAAACCTCGCTCTATGATTTGAAGGTAAAATCCTTAAATATGGTATAATAGTGACTTTTTCACGTTAATCATGTAGTTTGATATTACGCAAATATATTCAATTTTACCAATATTTCGATACTATTTCATGTTGTATTACGATATGTGATTTGGCCTTCAAATCTCAGAATTTCGCATAATATTGCATTTTAAGCAAGTTTTCTTGCTTTTTGTTTCATACGAAAAATCATCGAATTTAGCAATATTTTGACGTTTATCATCCCCTTTTCCTTTATTTGATTTAAACAAAATATCATCGAATTAGGCAATATTTTGCCGTTTTTCCTCGTTTTTGTGAATTTTCAGTCTATGGGTATTAATTCATTATATATACGATAAAAATGATGCAAACACATAATTGATTAGATAATAACTTTAAATACTTCATTTTCAATCAACTATTTGTTTCTCGTTAAAATACTGAGTAAGATATTGAAAAGGGGAGAAGTTCTGTGTTTATTGCATATATCGACGTTTCAGCCGGAATAGAGCGATTTTCGTGTACATCTTCCATCAGTAATATATACGGAAAATCAGGAACATTTTAGTTAATTCTAATGAAAACACATTGATTTTTATCATTTGTATTGGAAACAACATTGTCATATGTCTTTTCTTGGATCTAAATAATACAAAACCTCGCTCTATGATTTGAAATTAAAATCCTGAAATATGGTTAAATAGTGACTTTTTTCACGTTTTTTATGTAGTTTGATATTACGTAAATATATTAATTTTTACCAATATTTCGATACTATTTCATGTAGTATCACGATATGTGATTTGACCTTCAAATCTCAGAATATCGCATAATATTGCATTTTAAGCAAGTTTTCTTGAATTTTGTTTCATACGAAAAATCATCGAATTTAGCAATATTTTGACGTTTATCAACCCCTTTTCCTTCATGTGATTTAAACAAAATATCATCGAATTAGGCAATATTTTGCCGTTTTCCACGTTTTTGTGAATTTTCAGTCCATGGGTATTGATTCATATATATACGATAAAAATGATGCAAACACATAATTGATTAGATAATAACCTTAAATACTTCATTTTCAAACATCTATTTGTTTCTCGTTAAAATACTGAGTAAGATATTGAAAAGGGGAGAAGTTCGGTTTTTATTGCATATATCGACGTTTCAGCCGGATTAGAGCGGTTTTACGTGAACATCTTCCCTCGTTAATATAAACGGAAAATCAAGAACATTTTAGTTAATTCTAATGAAAACACATTGTTTTTTATCATTTGTATTGGAAACAACATGGTCATATGTCTTTTCTTGGAACTAAATAATACGAAACCTCGCTCTATGATTTGAAGGTAAAATCCTCAAATATGGTAAAATAGTGTTTTTTTTCACGTTAATCATGTAGTTTGATATTACGCAAATATATTCATTTTTACCAATATTTCGATACTATTTCATGTAGTATCACAATATGTGATTTGGCCTTCAAATCTCAGAATTTCGCATAATATTGCATTTTAAGCAAGTTTTCTTGCATTTTGTTTCGTACGAAAAATCATCGAATTTAGCAATATTTTGACGTTTATCATCCCCTTTTCCTTTATGTGATTTAAACAAAATATCATCGAATTAGGCAATATTTTGCCGCTTTTCCACATTTTTGTGAATTTTCAGTTTATGGGTATTAATTCATTATATATACGATAAAAATGATGCAAACACATAATTGATTAGATAATAACCTTAAATACTTCATTTTCAATCAACTATTTCTTTCTCGTTAAAATACTGAGTAAGATATTGAAAGGGGGAGAAGTTCTAATTTTATTGCATATATCGACGTTTCAGCCGGAATAGAGCGGTTTTCGTGTACATCTTCCATCGGAAATATAAACGGAAAATCAGGAACATTTTAGTTAATTCTAATGAAAACACATTGTTTTTTATCATTTGTATTGGAAACAACATTGTCATATGTCTTTTCTTAGAACTAAATAATACGAAACCTCGCTCTATGATTTGAAGGTAAAATCCTCAAATATGGTATAATAGTGACTTTTTCACGTTAATCATGTAGTTTGATATTACGTAAATATATTCATTTTTACCAATATTTCGATACTATTTCATGTAGTATCACGATATGTGATTTGGCCTTCAAATCTCAGAATTTCGCATAATATTGCATTTTAAGCAAGTTTTCTTGCATTTTGTTTCATACGAAAAATCATCGAATTTAGCAATAATTTGACGTTTATCATCCCCTTTTCCTTTATTTGATTTAAACAAAATATCATCGAATTAGGCAATATTTTGCCGTTTTTCCACGTTTTTGTGAATTTTCAGTCTATGGGTATTAATTCATTATATATACGATAAAAATGATGCAAACACATAATTGATTAGATAATAACCTTAAATACTTCATTTTCAATCAACTATTTGTTTCTCGTTAAAATACTGAGTAAGATATTGAAAAGGGGAGAAGTTCTGTGTTTATTGCATATATCGACGTTTCAGCCGGAATAGAGCGATTTTCGTGTACATCTTCCATCAGTAATATATACGGAAAATCAGGAACATTTTAGTTAATTCTAATGAAAACACATTGATTTTTATCATTTGTATTGGAAACAACATTGTCATATGTCTTTTCTTGGATCTAAATAATACAAAACCTCGCTCTATGATTTGAAATTAAAATCCTGAAATATGGTTAAATAGTGACTTTTTCACGTTTTTTATGTAGTTTGATATTACGTAAATATATTCATTTTTACCAATATTTCGATACTATTTCATGTAGTATCACGATATGTGATTTGGCCTTCAAATCTCAGAATATCGCATAATATTGCATTTTAAGCAAGTTTTCTTGAATTTTGTTTCGTACAAAAAATCATCGAATTTAGCAATATTTTGACGTTTATCAACCCCTTTTCCTTCATGTGATTTAAACAAAATATCATCGAATTAGGCAATATTTTGCCGTTTTCCACGTTTTTGTGAATTTTCAGTCCATGGGTATTAATTCATATATATACGATAAAAATGATGCAAACACATAATTGATTAGATAATAACCTTAAATACTTCATTTTCAATCAACTATTTGTTTCTCGTTAAAATACTGAGTAAGATATTGAAAAGGGGAGAAGTTCGGTTTTTATTGCATATTTTGACGTTTCAGCCGGATTAGAGCGGTTTTACGTGAACATCTTCCCTCGTTAATATAAACGGAAAATCTAGAACATTTTAGTTAATTCTAATGAAAACACATTGTTTTTTATCATTTGTATTGGAAACAACATGGTCATATGTCTTTTCTTGGAACTAAATAATATGAAACCTCGCTCTATGATTTGAAGGTAAAATCCTCAAATATGGTAAAATAGTGTTTTTTTCACGTTAATCATGTAGTTTGATATTACGCAAATATATTCATTTTTACCAATATTTCGATACTATTTCATGTAGTATCACGATATGTGATTTGGCATTCAAATCTCAGAATTTCGCATAATATTGCATTTTAAGCAAGTTTTCTTGCATTTTGTTTTGTACGAAAAATCATCGAATTTAGCAATATTTTGACGTTTATCATCCCCTTTTCCTTTATGTGATTTAAACAAAATATCATCGAATTAGGCAATATTTTGCCGTTTTCCACGTTTTTTTGAATTTTTAGTCCATGGGTATTAATTCATATATATACGATAAAAATGAGGCAAACACATAATTGATTAGATAATAACCTTAAATACTTCATTTTCAATCAACTATTTCTTTCTCGTTAAAATACTGAGTAAGATATTCAAAGGGGGAGAAGTTCTAATTTTATTGCATATATCGACGTTTCAGCCGGAATAGAGCGGTTTTCGTGTACATCTTCCATCGGTAATATAAACGGAAAATCAGGAACATTTTAGTTAATTCTAATGAAAACACATTGTTTTTTATCATTTGTATTGGAAACAACATTGTCATATATCTTTTCTTAGAACTAAATAATACGAAACCTCGCTCTATGATTTGAAGGTAAAATCCTCAAATATGGTATAATAGTGACTTTTTCACGTTAATCATGTAGTTTGATATTACGCAAATATATTCATTTTTACCAATATTTCGATACTATTTCATGTAGTATCACGATATGTGATTTGGCCTTCAAATCTCAGAATTTCGCATAATATTGCATTTTAAGCAAGTTTTCTTGCATTTTGTTTCATACGAAAAATCATCGAATTTAGCAATATTTTGACGTTTATCATCCCCTTTTCCTTTATTTGATTTAAACAAAATATCATCGAATTAGGCAATATTTTGCCGTTTTTCCACGTTTTTGTGAATTTTCAGTCTATGGGTATTAATTCATTATATATACGATAAAAATGATGCAAACACATAATTGATTAGATAATAACCTTAAATACTTCATTTTCAATCAACTATTTGTTTCTCGTTAAAATACTGAGTAAGATATTGAAAAGGGGAGAAGTTCTGTGTTTATTGCATATATCGACGTTTCAGCCGGAATAGAGCGATTTTCGTGTACATCTTCCATCAGTAATATATACGGAAAATCAGGAACATTTTAGTTAATTCTTAGGAAAACACATTGATTTTTATCATTTGTATTGGAAACAACATTGTCATATGTCTTTTCTTGGATCTAAATAATACAAAACCTCGCTCTATGATTTGAAATTAAAATCCTGAAATATGGTTATATAGTGACTTTTTTCACGTTTTTTATGTAGTTTGATATTACGTAAATATATTCATTTTTACCAATATTTCGATACTATTTCATGTAGTATCACGATATGTGATTTGGCCTTCAAATCTCAGAATATCGCATAATATTGCATTTTAAGCAAGTTTTCTTGAATTTTGTTTCGTACGAAAAATCATCGAATTTAGCAATATTTTGACGTTTATCAACCCCTTTTCCTTCATGTGATTTAAACAAAATATCATCGAATTAGGCAATATTTTGCCGTTTTCCACGTTTTTGTGAATTTTCAGTCCATGGGTATTAATTCATATATATACGATAAAAATGATGCAAACACATAATTGATTAGATAATAACCTTAAATACTTCATTTTCAATCAACTATTTGTTTCTCGTTAAAATTCTGAGTAAGATATTGAAAAGGGGAGAAGTTCGGTTTTTATTGCATATTTTGACGTTTCAGCCGTATTAGAGCGGTTTTACGTGAACATCTTCCCTCGTTAATATAAACGGAAAATCTAGAACATTTTAGTTAATTCTAATGAAAACACATTGTTTTTTATCATTTGTATTGGAAACAACATGGTCATATGTCTTTTCTTGGAACTAAATAATATGAAACCTCGCTCTATGATTTGAAGGTAAAATCCTCAAATATGGTAAAATAGTGTTTTTTTCACGTTAATCATGTAGTTTGATATTACGCAAATATATTCATTTTTACCAATATTTCGATACTATTTCATGTAGTATCACGATATGTGATTTGGCATTCAAATCTCAGAATTTCGCATAATATTGCATTTTAAGCAAGTTTTCTTGCATTTTGTTTCGTACGAAAAATCATCGAATTTAGCAATATTTTGACGTTTATCATCCCCTTTTCCTTTATTTGATTTAAACAAAATATCATCGAATTAGGCAATATTTTGCCGTTTTTCCACGTTTTTGTGAATTTTCAGTCTATGGGTATTAATTCATTATATATACGATAAAAATGATGCAAACACATAATTGATTAGATAATAACCTTAAATACTTCATTTTCAATCAACTATTTGTTTCTCGTTAAAATACTGAGTAAGATATTGAAAAGGGGAGAAGTTCTGTGTTTATTGCATATATCGACGTTTCAGCCGGAATAGAGCGATTTTCGTGTACATCTTCCATCAGTAATATATACGGAAAATCAGGAACATTTTAGTTAATTCTAATGAAAACACATTGATTTTTATCATTTGTATTGGAAACAACATTGTCATATGTCTTTTCTTGGATCTAAATAATACAAAACCTCGCTCTATGATTTGAAATTAAAATCCTGAAATATGGTTAAATAGTGACTTTTTCACGTTTTTATGTAGTTTGATATTACGTAAATATATTCATTTTTACCAATATTTCGATACTATTTCATGTAGTATCACGATATGTGATTTGGCCTTCAAATCTCAGAATATCGCATAATATTGCATTTTAAGCAAGTTTTCTTGAATTTTGTTTCGTACAAAAAATCATCGAATTTAGCAATATTTTGACGTTTATCAACCCCTTTTCCTTCATGTGATTTAAACAAAATATCATCGAATTAGGCAATATTTTGCCGCTTTTCCACGTTTTTGTGAATTTTCAGTCCATGGGTATTAATTCATATATATACGATAAAAATGATGCAAACACATAATTGATTAGATAATAACCTTAAATACTTCATTTTCAATCAACTATTTGTTTCTCGTTAAAATACTGAGTAAGATATTGAAAAGGGGAGAAGTTCGGTATTTTATTGCATATATTGACGTTTCAGCCGGATTAGAGCGGTTTTACGTGAACATCTTCCCTCGTTAATATAAACGGAAAATCTAGAACATTTTAGTTAATTCTAATGAAAACACATTGTTTTTTATCATTTGTATTGGAAACAACATGGTCATATGTCTTTTCTTGGAACTAAATAATATGAAACCTCGCTCTATGATTTGAAGGTAAAATCCTCAAATATGGTAAATAGTGTTTTTTTCACGTTAATCATGTAGTTTGATATTACGCAAATATATTCATTTATACCAATATTTCGATACTATTTCATGTAGTATCACGATATGTGATTTGGCATTCAAATCTCAGAATTTCGCATAATATTGCATTTTAAGCAAGTTTTCTTGCATTTTGTTTCAGTACGAAAAATCATCGAATTTAGCAATATTTTGACGTTTATCATCCCCTTTTCCTTTATGTGATTTAAACAAAATATCATCGAATTAGGCAATATTTTGCCGTTTTCCACGTTTTTGTGAATTTTCAGTCCTATGGGTATTAATTCATATATATACGATAAAAATGAGGCAAACACATAATTGATTAGATAATAACCTTAAATACTTCATTTTCAATCAACTATTTCTTTCTCGTTAAAATACTGAGTAAGATATTGAAAAGGGGAGAAGTTCTGTGTTTATTGCATATATCGACGTTTCAGCCGGAATAGAGCGATTTTCGTGTACATCTTCCATCAGTAATATATACGGAAAATCAGGAACATTTTAGTTAATTCTAAGGAAAAGACATTGATTTTTATCATTTGTATTGGAAACAACATTGTCATATGTCTTTTCTTGGATCTAAATAATGCAAAACCTCGCTCTATGATTTGAAATTAAAATCCTGAAATATGGTTAAATAGTGACTTTTTTCACGTTTTTTATGTAGTTTGATATTACGTAAATATATTCATTTTTACCAATATTTCGATACTATTTCATGTAGTATCACGATATGTGATTTGGCCTTCAAATCTCAGAATATCGCATAATATTGCATTTTAAGCAAGTTTTCTTGAATTTTGTTTCGTACGAAAAATCATCGAATTTAGCAATATTTTGACGTTTATCAACCCCTTTTCCTTCATGTGATTTAAACAAAATATCATCGAATTAGGCAATATTTTGCCGTTTTCCACGTTTTTGTGAATTTTCAGTCCATGGGTATTAATTCATATATATATATACGATAAAAATGATGCAAACACATAATTGATTAGATAATAACCTTAAATACTTCATTTTCAATCATCTATTTGTTTCTCGTTAAAATACTGAGTAAGATATTGAAAAGGGGAGAAGTTCGGTTTTTATTGCATATATCGACGTTTCAGCCGGATTAGAGCGGTTTTACGTGAACATCTTCCCTCGTTAATATAAACGGAAAATCTAGAACATTTTAGTTAATTCTAATGAAAACACATTGTTTTTTATCATTTGTATTGGAAACAACATGGTCATATGTCTTTTCTTGGAACTAAATAATACGAAACCTCGCTCTATGATTTGAAGGTAAAATCCTCAAATATGGTAAAATAGTGTTTTTTTCACGTTAATCATGTAGTTTGATATTACGCAAATATATTCATTTTTACCAATATTTCGATACTATTTCATGTAGTATCACGATATGTGATTTGGCCTTCAAATCTCAGAATTTCGCATAATATTGCATTTTAAGGCAAGTTTTCTTGCATTTTGTTTCGTACGAAAAATCATCGAATTTAGCAATATTTTGACGTTTATCATCCCCTTTTCCTTTATGTGATTTAAACAAAATATCATCGAATTAGGCAATATTTTGCCGTTTTCCACGTTTTTTTGAATTTTTAGTCCATGGGTATTAATTCATATATATACGATAAAAATGAGGCAAACACATAATTGATTAGATAATAACCTTAAATACTTCATTTTCAATCAACTATTTCTTTATCGTTAAAATACTGAGTAAGATATTGAAAGGGGGAGTTCTGATTTTATTGCATATATCGATGTTTCAGCCGGAATAGAACGGTTTTCGTGTACATCTTCCATCGGTAATATAAACGGAAAATCAGGAACATTTTAGTTAATTCTAATGAAAACACATTGATTTTTATCATTTTTATTGGAAACAACATTGTCATATGTCTTTTATTGGATCTAAATAATACAAAACCTCGCTCTATGATTTGAAGGTAAAATCCTCAAATATGGTAAAATAGTGACTTTTTCACGTTAATCATGTAGTTTGATATTAGGCAAATATATTCATTTTTACCAATATTCCGATACTATTTCATGTAGTATCACGATATGTGATTTGGCCTTCATATCTCAGAATTTCGCATAATATTGCATTTTAAGCAAGTTTTCTTGCATTTTGTTTCGTACGAAAAATCATCGAATTTAGCAATATTTTTACGTTTATCATCCCCTTTTCCTTTATGTGATTTAAACAAAATATCATCGAATTTGGCAATATTTTGCCGCTTTTCCACATTTTTGTGAATTTTCAGTTTCACCCATAAACTGAAAATTCACAAAAATGTGGAAAAGCGGCAAAATATTGCCAAATTCGATGATATTTTGTTTAAATCACATAAAGGAAAAGGGGATGATAAACGTAAAAATATTGCTAAATTCGATGATTTTTCGTACGAAACAAAATGCAAGAAAACTTGCTTAAAATGCAATATTATGCGAAATTCTGAGATATGAAGGCCAAATCACATATCGTGATACTACATGAAATAGTATCGGAATATTGGTAAAAATGAATATATTTGCCTAATATCAAACTACATGATTAACGTGAAAAAGTCACTATTTTACCATATTTGAGGATTTTACCTTCAAATCATAGAGCGAGGTTTTGTATTATTTAGATCCAATAAAAGACATATGACAATGTTGTTTCCAATAAAAATGATAAAAATCAATGTGTTTTCATTAGAATTAACTAAAATGTTCCTGATTTTCCGTTTATATTACCGATGGAAGATGTACACGAAAACCGTTCTATTCCGGCTGAAACATCGATATATGCAATAAAATCAGAACTCCCCCTTTCAATATCTTACTCAGTATTTTAACGATAAAGAAATAGTTGATTGAAAATGAAGTATTTAAGGTTATTATCTAATCAATTATGTGTTTGCCTCATTTTTATCGTATATATATGAATTAATACCCATGGACTAAAAATTCAAAAAAACGTGGAAAACGGCAAAATATTGCCTAATTCGATGATATTTTGTTTAAATCACATAAAGGAAAAGGGGATGATAAACGTCAAAATATTGCTAAATTCGATGATTTTTCGTACGAAACAAAATGCAAGAAAACTTGCTTAAAATGCAATATTATGCGAAATTCTGAGATTTGAAGGCCAAATCACATATCGTGATACTACATGAAATAGTATCGAAATATTGGTAAAAATGAATATATTTGCGTAATATCAAACTACATGATTAACGTGAAAAAAACACTATTTTACCATATTTGAGGATTTTACCTTCAAATCATAGAGCGAGGTTTCGTATTATTTAGTTCCAAGAAAAGACATATGACCATGTTGTTTCCAATACAAATGATAAAAAACAATGTGTTTTCATTAGAATTAACTAAAATGTTCTAGATTTTCCGTTTATATTAACGAGGGAAGATGTTCACGTAAAACCGCTCTAATCCGGCTGAAACGTCGATATATGCAATAAAAACCGAACTTCTCCCCTTTTCAATATCTTACTCAGTATTTTAACGAGAAACAAATAGATGATTGAAAATGAAGTATTTAAGGTTATTATCTAATCAATTATGTGTTTGCATCATTTTTATCGTATATATATATATGAATTAATACCCATGGACTGAAAATTCACAAAAACGTGGAAAACGGCAAAATATTGCCTAATTCGATGATATTTTGTTTAAATCACATGAAGGAAAAGGGGTTGATAAACGTCAAAATATTGCTAAATTCGATGATTTTTCGTACGAAACAAAATTCAAGAAAACTTGCTTAAAATGCAATATTATGCGATATTCTGAGATTTGAAGGCCAAATCACATATCGTGATACTACATGAAATAGTATCGAAATATTGGTAAAAATGAATATATTTACGTAATATCAAACTACATAAAAAACGTGAAAAAAGTCACTATTTAACCATATTTCAGGATTTTAATTTCAAATCATAGAGCGAGGTTTTGCATTATTTAGATCCAAGAAAAGACATATGACAATGTTGTTTCCAATACAAATGATAAAAATCAATGTCTTTTCCTTAGAATTAACTAAAATGTTCCTGATTTTCCGTATATATTACTGATGGAAGATGTACACGAAAATCGCTCTATTCCGGCTGAAACGTCGATATATGCAATAAACACAGAACTTCTCCCCTTTTCAATATCTTACTCAGTATTTTAACGAGAAACAAATAGTTGATTGAAAATGAAGTATTTAAGGTTATTATCTAATCAATTATGTGTTTGCATCATTTTTATCGTATATATAATGAATTAATACCCATAGACTGAAAATTCACAAAAACGTGGAAAAACGGCAAAATATTGCCTAATTCGATGATATTTTGTTTAAATCAAATAAAGGAAAAGGGGATGATAAACGTCAAAATATTGCTAAATTCGATGATTTTTCGTATGAAACAAAATGCAAGAAAACTTGCTTAAAATGCAAGATTATGCGAAATTCTGAGATTTGAAGGCCAAATCACATATCGTGATACTACATGAAATAGTATCGAAATATTGGTATAAATGAATATATTTGCGTAATATCAAACTACATGATTAACGTGAAAAAGTCACTATTATACCATATTTGAGGATTTTACCTTCAAATCATAGAGCGAGGTTTCGTATTATTTAGTTCTAAGAAAAGATATATGACAATGTTGTTTCCAATACAAATGATAAAAAACAATGTGTTTTCATTAGAATTAACTAAAATGTTCCTGATTTTCCGTTTATATTACCGATGGAAGATGTACACGAAAACCGCTCTATTCCGGCTGAAACGTCGATATATGCAATAAAATTAGAACTTCTCCCCCTTTCAATATCTTACTCAGTATTTTAACGAGAAAGAAATAGTTGATTGAAAATGAAGTATTTAAGGTTATTATCTAATCAATTATGTGTTTGCATCATTTTTATCGTATATATAATGAATTAATACCCATAAACTGAAAATTCACAAAAATGTGGAAAAGCGGCAAAATATTGCCAAATTCGATGATATTTTGTTTAAATCACATAAAGGAAAAGGGGATGATAAACGTCAAAATATTGCTAAATTCGATGATTTTTCGTACGAAACAAAATGCAAGAAAACTTGCTTAAAATGCAATATTATGCGAAATTCTGAGATATGAAGGCCAAATCACATATCGTGATACTACATGAAATAGTATCGGAATATTGGTAAAAATGAATATATTTGCCTAATATCAAACTACATGATTAACGTGAAAAAGTCACTATTTTACCATATTTGAGGATTTTACCTTCAAATCATAGAGCGAGGTTTCATATTATTTAGATCCAATAAAAGACATATGACAATGTTGTTTCCAATAAAAATGATAAAAATCAATGTGTTTTCATTAGAATTAACTAAAATGTTCCTGATTTTCCGTTTATATTACCGATGGAAGATGTACACGAAAACCGTTCTATTCCGGCTGAAACATCGATATATGCAATAAAATCAGAACTCCCCCTTTCAATATCTTACTCAGTATTTTAACGATAAAGAAATAGTTGATTGAAAATGAAGTATTTAAGGTTATTATCTAATCAATTATGTGTTTGCCTCATTTTTATCGTATATATATGAATTAATACCCATGGACTAAAAATTCAAAAAAACGTGGAAAACGGCAAAATATTGCCTAATTCGATGATATTTTGTTTAAATCACATAAAGGAAAAGGGGATGATAAACGTCAAAATATTGCTAAATTCGATGATTTTTCGTACGAAACAAAATGCAAGAAAACTTGCTTAAAATGCAATATTATGCGAAATTCTGAGATTTGAAGGCCAAATCACATATCGTGATACTACATGAAATAGTATCGAAATATTGGTAAAAATGAATATATTTGCGTAATATCAAACTACATGATTAACGTGAAAAAAACACTATTTTACCATATTTGAGGATTTTACCTTCAAATCATAGAGCGAGGTTTCGTATTATTTAGTTCCAAGAAAAGACATATGACTATGTTGTTTCCAATACAAATGATAAAAAACAATGTGTTTTCATTAGAATTAACTAAAATGTTCTAGATTTTCCGTTTATATTAACGAGGGAAGATGTTGACGTAAAACCGCTCTAATCCGGCTGAAACGTCAAAATATGCAATAAAAACCGAACTTCTCCCCTTTTCAATATCTTACTCAGTATTTTAACGAGAAACAAATAGATGATTGAAAATGAAGTATTTAAGGTTATTATCTAATCAATTATGTGTTTGCATCATTTTTATCGTATATATATGAATTAATACCCATGGACTGAAAATTCACAAAAACGTGGAAAACGGCAAAATATTGCCTAATTCGATGATATTTTGTTTAAATCACATGAAGGAAAAGGGGTTGATAAACGTCAAAATATTGCTAAATTCGATGATTTTTCGTACGAAACAAAATTCAAGAAAACTTGCTTAAAATGCAATATTATGCGATATTCTGAGATTTGAAGGCCAAATCACATATCGTGATACTACATGAAATAGTATCGAAATATTGGTAAAAATGAATATATTTACGTAATATCAAACTACATAAAAAACGTGAAAAAAGTCACTATTTAACCATATTTCAGGATTTTAATTTCAAATCATAGAGCGAGGTTTTGTATTATTTAGATCCAAGAAAAGACATATGACAATGTTGTTTCCAATACAAATGATAAAAATCAATGTGTTTTCCTTAGAATTAACTAAAATATTCCTGATTTTCCGTATATATTACTGATGGAAGATGTACACGAAAATCGCTCTATTCCGGCTGAAACGTCGATATATGCAATAAACACAGAACTTCTCCCCTTTTCAATATCTTACTCAGTATTTTAACGAGAAACAAATAGTTGATTGAAAATGAAGTATTTAAGGTTATTATCTAATCAATTATGTGTTTGCATCATTTTTATCGTATATATAATGAATTAATACCCATAGACTGAAAATTCACAAAAACGTGGAAAAACGGCAAAATATTGCCTAATTCGATGATATTTTGTTTAAATCAAATAAAGGAAAAGGGGATGATAAACGTCAAAATATTGCTAAATTCGATGATTTTTCGTATGAAACAAAATGCAAGAAAACTTGCTTAAAATGCAATATTATGCGAAATTCTGAGATTTGAAGGCCAAATCACATATCGTGATACTACATGAAATAGTATCGAAATATTGGTAAAAATGAATATATTTGCGTAATATCAAACTACATGATTAACGTGAAAAAGTCACTATTATACCATATTTGAGGATTTTACCTTCAAATCATAGAGCGAGGTTTCTTATTATTTAGTTCTAAGAAAAGATATATGACAATGTTGTTTCCAATACAAATGATAAAAAACAATGTGTTTTCATTAGAATTAACTAAAATGTTCCTGATTTTCCGTTTATATTACCGATGGAAGATGTACACGAAAACCGCTCTATTCCGGCTGAAACGTCGATATATGCAATAAAATTAGAACTTCTCCCCCTTTCAATATCTTACTCAGTATTTTAACGAGAAAGAAATAGTTGATTGAAAATGAAGTATTTAAGGTTATTATCTAATCAATTATGTGTTTGCCTCATTTTTATCGTATATATATGAATTAATACCCATGGACTAAAAATTCAAAAAAACGTGGAAAACGGCAAAATATTGCCTAATTCGATGATATTTTGTTTAAATCACATAAAGGAAAAGGGGATGATAAACGTCAAAATATTGCTAAATTCGATGATTTTTCGTACGAAACAAAATGCAAGAAAACTTGCTTAAAATGCAATATTATGCGAAATTCTGAGATTTGAATGCCAAATCACATATCGTGATACTACATGAAATAGTATCGAAATATTGGTAAAAATGAATATATTTGCGTAATATCAAACTACATGATTAACGTGAAAAAAACACTATTTTACCATATTTGAGGATTTTACCTTCAAATCATAGAGCGAGGTTTCATATTATTTAGTTCCAAGAAAAGACATATGACCATGTTGTTTCCAATACAAATGATAAAAAACAATGTGTTTTCATTAGAATTAACTAAAATGTTCTAGATTTTCCGTTTATATTAACGAGGGAAGATGTTCACGTAAAACCGCTCTAATCCGGCTGAAACGTCAAAATATGCAATAAAAACCGAACTTCTCCCCTTTTCAATATCTTACTCAGTATTTTAACGAGAAACAAATAGTTGATTGAAAATGAAGTATTTAAGGTTATTATCTAATCAATTATGTGTTTGCATCATTTTTATCGTATATATATGAATTAATACCCATGGACTGAAAATTCACAAAAACGTGGAAAACGGCAAAATATTGCCTAATTCGATGATATTTTGTTTAAATCACATGAAGGAAAAGGGGTTGATAAACGTCAAAATATTGCTAAATTCGATGATTTTTTGTACGAAACAAAATTCAAGAAAACTTGCTTAAAATGCAATATTATGCGATATTCTGAGATTTGAAGGCCAAATCACATATCGTGATACTACATGAAATAGTATCGAAATATTGGTAAAAATGAATATATTTACGTAATATCAAACTACATAAAAAACGTGAAAAAGTCACTATTTAACCATATTTCAGGATTTTAATTTCAAATCATAGAGCGAGGTTTTGTATTATTTAGATCCAAGAAAAGACATATGACAATGTTGTTTCCAATACAAATGATAAAAATCAATGTGTTTTCATTAGAATTAACTAAAATGTTCCTGATTTTCCGTATATATTACTGATGGAAGATGTACACGAAAATCGCTCTATTCCGGCTGAAACGTCGATATATGCAATAAACACAGAACTTCTCCCCTTTTCAATATCTTACTCAGTATTTTAACGAGAAACAAATAGTTGATTGAAAATGAAGTATTTAAGGTTATTATCTAATCAATTATGTGTTTGCATCATTTTTATCGTATATATAATGAATTAATACCCATAGACTGAAAATTCACAAAAACGTGGAAAAACGGCAAAATATTGCCTAATTCGATGATATTTTGTTTAAATCAAATAAAGGAAAAGGGGATGATAAACGTCAAAATATTGCTAAATTCGATGATTTTTCGTACGAAACAAAATGCAAGAAAACTTGCTTAAAATGCAATATTATGCGAAATTCTGAGATTTGAATGCCAAATCACATATCGTGATACTACATGAAATAGTATCGAAATATTGGTAAAAATGAATATATTTGCGTAATATCAAACTACATGATTAACGTGAAAAAAACACTATTTTACCATATTTGAGGATTTTACCTTCAAATCATAGAGCGAGGTTTCATATTATTTAGTTCCAAGAAAAGACATATGACCATGTTGTTTCCAATACAAATGATAAAAAACAATGTGTTTTCATTAGAATTAACTAAAATGTTCTAGATTTTCCGTTTATATTAACGAGGGAAGATGTTCACGTAAAACCGCTCTAATACGGCTGAAACGTCAAAATATGCAATAAAAACCGAACTTCTCCCCTTTTCAATATCTTACTCAGAATTTTAACGAGAAACAAATAGTTGATTGAAAATGAAGTATTTAAGGTTATTATCTAATCAATTATGTGTTTGCATCATTTTTATCGTATATATATGAATTAATACCCATGGACTGAAAATTCACAAAAACGTGGAAAACGGCAAAATATTGCCTAATTCGATGATATTTTGTTTAAATCACATGAAGGAAAAGGGGTTGATAAACGTCAAAATATTGCTAAATTCGATGATTTTTCGTACGAAACAAAATTCAAGAAAACTTGCTTAAAATGCAATATTATGCGATATTCTGAGATTTGAAGGCCAAATCACATATCGTGATACTACATGAAATAGTATCGAAATATTGGTAAAAATGAATATATTTACGTAATATCAAACTACATAAAAAACGTGAAAAAAGTCACTATTTAACCATATTTCAGGATTTTAATTTCAAATCATAGAGCGAGGTTTTGTATTATTTAGATCCAAGAAAAGACATATGACAATGTTGTTTCCAATACAAATGATAAAAATCAATGTGTTTTCCTAAGAATTAACTAAAATGTTCCTGATTTTCCGTATATATTACTGATGGAAGATGTACACGAAAATCGCTCTATTCCGGCTGAAACGTCGATATATGCAATAAACACAGAACTTCTCCCCTTTTCAATATCTTACTCAGTATTTTAACGAGAAACAAATAGTTGATTGAAAATGAAGTATTTAAGGTTATTATCTAATCAATTATGTGTTTGCATCATTTTTATCGTATATATAATGAATTAATACCCATAGACTGAAAATTCACAAAAACGTGGAAAAACGGCAAAATATTGCCTAATTCGATGATATTTTGTTTAAATCAAATAAAGGAAAAGGGGATGATAAACGTCAAAATATTGCTAAATTCGATGATTTTTCGTATGAAACAAAATGCAAGAAAACTTGCTTAAAATGCAATATTATGCGAAATTCTGAGATTTGAAGGCCAAATCACATATCGTGATACTACATGAAATAGTATCGAAATATTGGTAAAAATGAATATATTTGCGTAATATCAAACTACATGATTAACGTGAAAAAGTCACTATTATACCATATTTGAGGATTTTACCTTCAAATCATAGAGCGAGGTTTCGTATTATTTAGTTCTAAGAAAAGATATATGACAATGTTGTTTCCAATACAAATGATAAAAAACAATGTGTTTTCATTAGAATTAACTAAAATGTTCCTGATTTTCCGTTTATATTACCGATGGAAGATGTACACGAAAACCGCTCTATTCCGGCTGAAACGTCGATATATGCAATAAAATTAGAACTTCTCCCCCTTTGAATATCTTACTCAGTATTTTAACGAGAAAGAAATAGTTGATTGAAAATGAAGTATTTAAGGTTATTATCTAATCAATTATGTGTTTGCCTCATTTTTATCGTATATATATGAATTAATACCCATGGACTAAAAATTCAAAAAAACGTGGAAAACGGCAAAATATTGCCTAATTCGATGATATTTTGTTTAAATCACATAAAGGAAAAGGGGATGATAAACGTCAAAATATTGCTAAATTCGATGATTTTTCGTACGAAACAAAATGCAAGAAAACTTGCTTAAAATGCAATATTATGCGAAATTCTGAGATTTGAATGCCAAATCACATATCGTGATACTACATGAAATAGTATCGAAATATTGGTAAAAATGAATATATTTGCGTAATATCAAACTACATGATTAACGTGAAAAAAACACTATTTTACCATATTTGAGGATTTTACCTTCAAATCATAGAGCGAGGTTTCATATTATTTAGTTCCAAGAAAAGACATATGACCATGTTGTTTCCAATACAAATGATAAAAAACAATGTGTTTTCATTAGAATTAACTAAAATGTTCTAGATTTTCCGTTTATATTAACGAGGGAAGATGTTCACGTAAAACCGCTCTAATCCGGCTGAAACGTCAAAATATGCAATAAAAACCGAACTTCTCCCCTTTTCAATATCTTACTCAGTATTTTAACGAGAAACAAATAGTTGATTGAAAATGAAGTATTTAAGGTTATTATCTAATCAATTATGTGTTTGCATCATTTTTATCGTATATATATGAATTAATACCCATGGACTGAAAATTCACAAAAACGTGGAAAACGGCAAAATATTGCCTAATTCGATGATATTTTGTTTAAATCACATGAAGGAAAAGGGGTTGATAAACGTCAAAATATTGCTAAATTCGATGATTTTTTGTACGAAACAAAATTCAAGAAAACTTGCTTAAAATGCAATATTATGCGATATTCTGAGATTTGAAGGCCAAATCACATATCGTGATACTACATGAAATAGTATCGAAATATTGGTAAAAATGAATATATTTACGTAATATCAAACTACATAAAAAACGTGAAAAAGTCACTATTTAACCATATTTCAGGATTTTAATTTCAAATCATAGAGCGAGGTTTTGTATTATTTAGATCCAAGAAAAGACATATGACAATGTTGTTTCCAATACAAATGATAAAAATCAATGTGTTTTCATTAGAATTAACTAAAATGTTCCTGATTTTCCGTATATATTACTGATGGAAGATGTACACGAAAATCGCTCTATTCCGGCTGAAACGTCGATATATGCAATAAACACAGAACTTCTCCCCTTTTCAATATCTTACTCAGTATTTTAACGAGAAACAAATAGTTGATTGAAAATGAAGTATTTAAGGTTATTATCTAATCAATTATGTGTTTGCATCATTTTTATCGTATATATAATGAATTAATACCCATAGACTGAAAATTCACAAAAACGTGGAAAAACGGCAAAATATTGCCTAATTCGATGATATTTTGTTTAAATCAAATAAAGGAAAAGGGGATGATAAACGTCAAATTATTGCTAAATTCGATGATTTTTCGTATGAAACAAAATGCAAGAAAACTTGCTTAAAATGCAATATTATGCGAAATTCTGAGATTTGAAGGCCAAATCACATATCGTGATACTACATGAAATAGTATCGAAATATTGGTAAAAATGAATATATTTACGTAATATCAAACTACATGATTAACGTGAAAAAGTCACTATTATACCATATTTGAGGATTTTACCTTCAAATCATAGAGCGAGGTTTCGTATTATTTAGTTCTAAGAAAAGACATATGACAATGTTGTTTCCAATACAAATGATAAAAAACAATGTGTTTTCATTAGAATTAACTAAAATGTTCCTGATTTTCCGTTTATATTTCCGATGGAAGATGTACACGAAAACCGCTCTATTCCGGCTGAAACGTCGATATATGCAATAAAATTAGAACTTCTCCCCCTTTCAATATCTTACTCAGTATTTTAACGAGAAAGAAATAGTTGATTGAAAATGAAGTATTTAAGGTTATTATCTAATCAATTATGTGTTTGCATCATTTTTATCGTATATATAATGAATTAATACCCATAAACTGAAAATTCACAAAAATGTGGAAAAGCGGCAAAATATTGCCTAATTCGATGATATTTTGTTTAAATCACATAAAGGAAAAGGGGATGATAAACGTCAAAATATTGCTAAATTCGATGATTTTTCGTACGAAACAAAATGCAAGAAAACTTGCTTAAAATGCAATATTAAGCGAAATTCTGAGATTTGAAGGCCAAATCACATATTGTGATACTACATGAAATAGTATCGAAATATTGGTAAAAATGAATATATTTGCGTAATATCAAACTACATGATTAACGTGAAAAAAAACACTATTTTACCATATTTGAGGATTTTACCTTCAAATCATAGAGCGAGGTTTCGTATTATTTAGTTCCAAGAAAAGACATATGACCATGTTGTTTCCAATACAAATGATAAAAAACAATGTGTTTTCATTAGAATTAACTAAAATGTTCTTGATTTTCCGTTTATATTAACGAGGGAAGATGTTCACGTAAAACCGCTCTAATCCGGCTGAAACGTCGATATATGCAATAAAAACCGAACTTCTCCCCTTTTCAATATCTTACTCAGTATTTTAACGAGAAACAAATAGATGTTTGAAAATGAAGTATTTAAGGTTATTATCTAATCAATTATGTGTTTGCATCATTTTTATCGTATATATATGAATCAATACCCATGGACTGAAAATTCACAAAAACGTGGAAAACGGCAAAATATTGCCTAATTCGATGATATTTTGTTTAAATCACATGAAGGAAAAGGGGTTGATAAACGTCAAAATATTGCTAAATTCGATGATTTTTCGTATGAAACAAAATTCAAGAAAACTTGCTTAAAATGCAATATTATGCGATATTCTGAGATTTGAAGGTCAAATCACATATCGTGATACTACATGAAATAGTATCGAAATATTGGTAAAAATTAATATATTTACGTAATATCAAACTACATAAAAAACGTGAAAAAAGTCACTATTTAACCATATTTCAGGATTTTAATTTCAAATCATAGAGCGAGGTTTTGTATTATTTAGATCCAAGAAAAGACATATGACAATGTTGTTTCCAATACAAATGATAAAAATCAATGTGTTTTCATTAGAATTAACTAAAATGTTCCTGATTTTCCGTATATATTACTGATGGAAGATGTACACGAAAATCGCTCTATTCCGGCTGAAACGTCGATATATGCAATAAACACAGAACTTCTCCCCTTTTCAATATCTTACTCAGTATTTTAACGAGAAACAAATAGTTGATTGAAAATGAAGTATTTAAAGTTATTATCTAATCAATTATGTGTTTGCATCATTTTTATCGTATATATAATGAATTAATACCCATAGACTGTAAAATTCACAAAAACGAGGAAAAACGGCAAAATATTGCCTAATTCGATGATATTTTGTTTAAATCAAATAAAGGAAAAGGGGATGATAAACGTCAAAATATTGCTAAATTCGATGATTTTTCGTATGAAACAAAAAGCAAGAAAACTTGCTTAAAATGCAATATTATGCGAAATTCTGAGATTTGAAGGCCAAATCACATATCGTAATACAACATGAAATAGTATCGAAATATTGGTAAAATTGAATATATTTGCGTAATATCAAACTACATGATTAACGTGAAAAAGTCACTATTATACCATATTTAAGGATTTTACCTTCAAATCATAGAGCGAGGTTTCGTATTATTTAGTTCTAAGAAAAGACATATGACAATGTTGTTTCCAAAACAAATGATAAAAAACAATGTGTTTTCATTAGAATTAACTAAAATGTTCCTGATTTTCCGTTTATATTACCGATGGAAGATGTACACGAAAACCGCTCTATTCCGGCTGAAACGTCAAATCACGATATGTGATTTGGCCTTCACATCTCAGAATTTCGCATAATATTGCATTTTAAGCAAGTTTTCTTGCATTTTGTTTCGTACGAAAAATCATCGAATTTAGCAATATTTTGACGTTTATCATCCCCTTTTCCTTTATGTGATTTAAACAAAATATCATCGAATTAGGCAATATTTTGCCGCTTTTCCACATTTTTGTGAATTTTCAGTTTATGGGTATTAATTCATTATATATACGATAAAAATGATGCAAACACATAATTGATTAGATAATAACCTTAAATACTTCATTTTCAATCAACTATTTCTTTCTCGTTAAAATACTGAGTAAGATATTGAAAGGGGGAGAAGTTCTAATTTTATTGCATATATCGACGTTTCAGCCGGAATAGAGCGATTTTCGTGTACATCTTCCATCAGTAATATATACGGAAAATCAGGAACATTTTAGTTAATTCTAATGAAAACACATTGATTTTTATCATTTGTATTGGAAACAACATTGTCATATGTCTTTTCTTGGATCTAAATAATACAAAACCTCGCTCTATGATTTGAAATTAAAATCCTGAAATATGGTTAAATAGTGACTTTTTTCACGTTTTTATGTAGTTTGATATTACGTAAATATATTCATTTTTACCAATATTTCGATACTATTTCATGTAGTATCACGATATGTGATTTGGCCTTCAAATCTCAGAATATCGCATAATATTGCATTTTAAGCAAGTTTTCTTGAATTTTGTTTCGTACGAAAAATCATCGAATTTAGCAATATTTTGACGTTTATCAACCCCTTTTCCTTCATGTGATTTAAACAAAATATCATCGAATTAGGCAATATTTGGCCGTTTTCCACGTTTTTGTGAATTTTCAGTCCATGGGTATTAATTCATATATATACGATAAAAATGATGCAAACACATAATTGATTAGATAATAACCTTAAATACTTCATTTTCAATCATCTATTTGTTTCTCGTTAAAATACTGAGTAAGATATTGAAAAGGGGAGAAGTTCGGTTTTTATTGCATATTTTGACGTTTCAGCCGGATTAGAGCGGTTTTACGTGAACATCTTCCCTCGTTAATATAAACGGAAAATCTAGAACATTTTAGTTAATTCTAATGACAACACATTGTTTTTTATCATTTGTATTGGAAACAACATGGTCATATGTCTTTTCTTGGAACTAAATAATACGAAACCTCGCTCTATGATTTGAAGGTAAAATCCTCAAATATGGTAAAATAGTGTTTTTTTCACGTTAATCATGTAGTTTGATATTACGCAAATATATTCATTTTTACCAATATTTCGATACTATTTCATGTAGTATCACGATATGTGATTTGGCCTTCAAATCTCAGAATTTCGCATAATATTGAATTTTAAGCAAGTTTTCTTGCATTTTGTTTCGTACGAAAAATCATCGAATTTAGCAATATTTTGACGTTTATCATCCCCTTTTCCTTTATGTGATTTAAACAAAATATCATCGAATTAGGCAATATTTTGCCTTTTCCACGTTTTTTTGAATTTTTAGTCCATGGGTATTAATTCATATATATACGATAAGAATGAGGCAAACACATAATTGATTAGATAATAACCTTAAATACTTCATTTTCAATCAACTATTTCTTTCTCGTTAAAATACTGAGTAAGATATTGAAAGGGGGAGTTCTGATTTTATTGCATATATCGATGTTTCAGCCGGAATAGAGCGGTTTTCGTGTACATCTTCCATCGGTAATATAAACGGAAAATCAGGAACATTTTAGTTAATTCTAATGAAAACACATTGATTTTTATCATTTTTATTGGAAACAACATTGTCATATGTCTTTTATTGGATCTAAATAATACGAAACCTCGCTCTATGATTTGAAGGTAAAATCCTCAAATATGGTAAAATAGTGACTTTTTCACGTTAATCATGTAGTTTGATATTAGGCAAATATATTCATTTTTACCAATATTCCGATACTATTTTATGTAGCATCACGATATGTGATTTGGCCTTCATATCTCAGAATTTCGCATAATATTGCATTTTAAGCAAGTTTTCTTGCATTTTGTTTCGTACGAAAAATCATCGAATTTAGCAATATTTTGACGTTTATCATCCCCTTTTCCTTTATGTGATTTAAACAAAATATCATCGAATTAGGCAATATTTTGCCGCTTTTCCACATTTTTGTGAATTTTCAGTTTATGGGTATTAATTCATTATATATACGATAAAAATGCTGCAAACACATAATTGATTAGATAATAACCTTAAATACTTCATTTTCAATCAACTATTTCTTTCTCGTTAAAATACTGAGTAAGATATTGAAAGGGGGAGAAGTTCTAATTTTATTGCATATATCGACGTTTCAGCCGGAATAGAGCGGTTTTCGTGTACATCTTCCATCGGTAATATAAACGGAAAATCAGGAACATTTTAGTTAATTCTAATGAAAACACATTGTTTTTTATCATTTGTATTGGAAACAACATTGTCATATGTCTTTTCTTAGAACTAAATAATACGAAACCTCGCTCTATGATTTGAAGGTAAAATCCTCAAATATGGTATAATAGTGACTTTTTCACGTTAATCATGTAGTTTGATATTACGCAAATATATTCATTTTTACCAATATTTCGATACTATTTCATGTAGTATCACGATATGTGATTTGGCCTTCAAATCTCAGAATTTCGCATAATATTGCATTTTAAGCAAGTTTTCTTGCATTTTGTTTCATACGAAAAATCATCGAATTTAGCAATATTTTGACGTTTATCATCCCCTTTTCCTTTATTTGATTTAAACAAAATATCATCGAATTAGGCAATATTTTGCCGTTTTTCCACGTTTTTGTGAATTTTCAGTGTATGGGTATTAATTCATTATATATACGATAAAAATGATGCAAACACATAATTGATTAGATAATAACCTTAAATACTTCATTTTCAATCAACTATTTGTTTCTCGTTAAAATACTGAGTAAGATATTGAAAAGGGGAGAAGTTCTGTGTTTATTGCATATATCGACGTTTCAGCCGGAATAGAGCGATTTTCGTGTACATCTTCCATCAGTAATATATACGGAAAAACAGGAACATTTTAGTTAATTCTAATGAAAACACATTGATTTTTATCATTTGTATTGGAAACAACATTGTCATATGTCTTTTCTTGGATCTAAATAATACAAAACCTCGCTCTATGATTTGAAATTAAAATCCTGAAATATGGTTAAATAGTGACTTTTTTCACGTTTTTTATGTAGTTTGATATTACGTAAATATATTAATTTTTACCAATATTTCGATACTATTTCATGTAGTATCACGATATGTTATTTGGCCTTCAAATCTCAGAATATCGCATAATATTGCATTTTAAGCAAGTTTTCTTGAATTTTGTTTCGTACGAAAAATCATCGAATTTAGCAATATTTTGACGTTTATCAACCCCTTTTCCTTCATGTGTTTAAACAAAATATCATCGAATTAGGCAATATTTTGCGGTTTTCGACGTTTTTGTGAATTTTCAGTCCATGGGTATTAATTCATATATATACGATAAAAATGATGCAAACACATAATTGATTAGATAATAACCTTAAATACTTCATTTTCAATCATCTATTTGTTTCTCGTTAAAATACTGAGTAAGATATTGAAAAGGGGAGAAGTTCGGTTTTTATTGCATATATCGACGTTTCAGCCGGAATAGAGCGATTTTCGTGTACATCTTCCATCGGTAATATAAACGGAAAATCAGGAACATTTTAGTTAATTCTAATGAAAACACATTGATTTTTATCATTTGTATTGGAAACAACATTGTCATATGTCTTTTCTTGGATCTAAATAATACGAAACCTCGCTCTATGATTTGAAGTTAAAATTCTCAAATATGGTTAAATAGTGACTTTTTTCACGTTTTTCATGTAGTTTGATATTCCGTAAATATATTCATTTGTACCAATATTTCGATACTATTTCATGTAGTATCACGATATGATTTGGCCTTCAAATCTCAGAATTTCGCATAATATTGCATTTTAAGCAAGTTTTCTTGCATTTTGTTTCGTACGAAAAATCATCGAATTTAGCAATATTTTGACGTTTATCATCCCCTTTTCCTTTATGTGATTTAAACAAAATATCATCGAATTAGGCAATATTTTGCCGTTTTCCACGTTTTTTTGAATTTTTAGTCCATGGGTATTAATTCATATATATACGATAAGAATGATGCAAACACATAATTGATTAGATAATAACCTTAAATACTTCATTTTCAATCAACTATTTCTTTCTCGTTAAAATACTGAGTAAGATATTGAAAGGGGGAGAAGTTCTAATTTTATTGCATATATCGACGTTTCAGCCGGAATAGAGCGGTTTTCGTGTACATCTTCCATCGGTAATATAAACGGAAAATCAGGAACATTTTAGTTAATTCTAATGAAAACACATTGTTTTTTATCATTTGTTTTGGAAACAACATTGTCATATGTCTTTTCTTAGAACTAAATAATACGAAACCTCGCTCTATGATTTGAAGGTAAAATCCTTAAATATGGTATAATAGTGACTTTTTCACGTTAATCATGTAGTTTGATATTACGCAAATATATTCAATTTTACCAATATTTCGATACTATTTCATGTTGTATTACGATAT
Source organism: Procambarus clarkii (assembly GCF_040958095.1). Taxonomy (NCBI): domain Eukaryota; kingdom Metazoa; phylum Arthropoda; class Malacostraca; order Decapoda; family Cambaridae; genus Procambarus; species Procambarus clarkii. The sequence continues at coordinate 565,163 of NW_027189141.1, forward strand.
GTGATTTGGCCTTCAAATCTCAGAATTTCGCATAATATTGCATTTTAAGCAAGTTTTCTTGCTTTTTGTTTCATACGAAAAATCATCGAATTTAGCAATATTTTGACGTTTATCATCCCCTTTTCCTTTATTTGATTTAAACAAAATATCATCGAATTAGGCAATATTTTGCCGTTTTTCCTCGTTTTTGTGAATTTTCAGTCTATGGGTATTAATTCATTATATATACGATAAAAATGATGCAAACACATAATTGATTAGATAATAACTTTAAATACTTCATTTTCAATCAACTATTTGTTTCTCGTTAAAATACTGAGTAAGATATTGAAAAGGGGAGAAGTTCTGTGTTTATTGCATATATCGACGTTTCAGCCGGAATAGAGCGATTTTCGTGTACATCTTCCATCAGTAATATATACGGAAAATCAGGAACATTTTAGTTAATTCTAATGAAAACACATTGATTTTTATCATTTGTATTGGAAACAACATTGTCATATGTCTTTTCTTGGATCTAAATAATACAAAACCTCGCTCTATGATTTGAAATTAAAATCCTGAAATATGGTTAAATAGTGACTTTTTTCACGTTTTTTATGTAGTTTGATATTACGTAAATATATTAATTTTTACCAATATTTCGATACTATTTCATGTAGTATCACGATATGTGATTTGACCTTCAAATCTCAGAATATCGCATAATATTGCATTTTAAGCAAGTTTTCTTGAATTTTGTTTCATACGAAAAATCATCGAATTTAGCAATATTTTGACGTTTATCAACCCCTTTTCCTTCATGTGATTTAAACAAAATATCATCGAATTAGGCAATATTTTGCCGTTTTCCACGTTTTTGTGAATTTTCAGTCCATGGGTATTGATTCATATATATACGATAAAAATGATGCAAACACATAATTGATTAGATAATAACCTTAAATACTTCATTTTCAAACATCTATTTGTTTCTCGTTAAAATACTGAGTAAGATATTGAAAAGGGGAGAAGTTCGGTTTTTATTGCATATATCGACGTTTCAGCCGGATTAGAGCGGTTTTACGTGAACATCTTCCCTCGTTAATATAAACGGAAAATCAAGAACATTTTAGTTAATTCTAATGAAAACACATTGTTTTTTATCATTTGTATTGGAAACAACATGGTCATATGTCTTTTCTTGGAACTAAATAATACGAAACCTCGCTCTATGATTTGAAGGTAAAATCCTCAAATATGGTAAAATAGTGTTTTTTTTCACGTTAATCATGTAGTTTGATATTACGCAAATATATTCATTTTTACCAATATTTCGATACTATTTCATGTAGTATCACAATATGTGATTTGGCCTTCAAATCTCAGAATTTCGCATAATATTGCATTTTAAGCAAGTTTTCTTGCATTTTGTTTCGTACGAAAAATCATCGAATTTAGCAATATTTTGACGTTTATCATCCCCTTTTCCTTTATGTGATTTAAACAAAATATCATCGAATTAGGCAATATTTTGCCGCTTTTCCACATTTTTGTGAATTTTCAGTTTATGGGTATTAATTCATTATATATACGATAAAAATGATGCAAACACATAATTGATTAGATAATAACCTTAAATACTTCATTTTCAATCAACTATTTCTTTCTCGTTAAAATACTGAGTAAGATATTGAAAGGGGGAGAAGTTCTAATTTTATTGCATATATCGACGTTTCAGCCGGAATAGAGCGGTTTTCGTGTACATCTTCCATCGGAAATATAAACGGAAAATCAGGAACATTTTAGTTAATTCTAATGAAAACACATTGTTTTTTTATCATTTGTATTGGAAACAACATTGTCATATGTCTTTTCTTAGAACTAAATAATACGAAACCTCGCTCTATGATTTGAAGGTAAAATCCTCAAATATGGTATAATAGTGACTTTTTCACGTTAATCATGTAGTTTGATATTACGTAAATATATTCATTTTTACCAATATTTCGATACTATTTCATGTAGTATCACGATATGTGATTTGGCCTTCAAATCTCAGAATTTCGCATAATATTGCATTTTAAGCAAGTTTTCTTGCATTTTGTTTCATACGAAAAATCATCGAATTTAGCAATAATTTGACGTTTATCATCCCCTTTTCCTTTATTTGATTTAAACAAAATATCATCGAATTAGGCAATATTTTGCCGTTTTTCCACGTTTTTGTGAATTTTCAGTCTATGGGTATTAATTCATTATATATACGATAAAAATGATGCAAACACATAATTGATTAGATAATAACCTTAAATACTTCATTTTCAATCAACTATTTGTTTCTCGTTAAAATACTGAGTAAGATATTGAAAAGGGGAGAAGTTCTGTGTTTATTGCATATATCGACGTTTCAGCCGGAATAGAGCGATTTTCGTGTACATCTTCCATCAGTAATATATACGGAAAATCAGGAACATTTTAGTTAATTCTAATGAAAACACATTGATTTTTATCATTTGTATTGGAAACAACATTGTCATATGTCTTTTCTTGGATCTAAATAATACAAAACCTCGCTCTATGATTTGAAATTAAAATCCTGAAATATGGTTAAATAGTGACTTTTTCACGTTTTTTATGTAGTTTGATATTACGTAAATATATTCATTTTTACCAATATTTCGATACTATTTCATGTAGTATCACGATATGTGATTTGGCCTTCAAATCTCAGAATATCGCATAATATTGCATTTTAAGCAAGTTTTCTTGAATTTTGTTTCGTACAAAAAATCATCGAATTTAGCAATATTTTGACGTTTATCAACCCCTTTTCCTTCATGTGATTTAAACAAAATATCATCGAATTAGGCAATATTTTGCCGTTTTCCACGTTTTTGTGAATTTTCAGTCCATGGGTATTAATTCATATATATACGATAAAAATGATGCAAACACATAATTGATTAGATAATAACCTTAAATACTTCATTTTCAATCAACTATTTGTTTCTCGTTAAAATACTGAGTAAGATATTGAAAAAGGGAGAAGTTCGGTTTTTATTGCATATTTTGACGTTTCAGCCGGATTAGAGCGGTTTTACGTGAACATCTTCCCTCGTTAATATAAACGGAAAATCTAGAACATTTTAGTTAATTCTAATGAAAACACATTGTTTTTTATCATTTGTATTGGAAACAACATGGTCATATGTCTTTTCTTGGAACTAAATAATATGAAACCTCGCTCTATGATTTGAAGGTAAAATCCTCAAATATGGTAAAATAGTGTTTTTTTCACGTTAATCATGTAGTTTGATATTACGCAAATATATTCATTTTTACCAATATTTCGATACTATTTCATGTAGTATCACGATATGTGATTTGGCATTCAAATCTCAGAATTTCGCATAATATTGCATTTTAAGCAAGTTTTCTTGCATTTTGTTTCGTACGAAAAATCATCGAATTTAGCAATATTTTGACGTTTATCATCCCCTTTTCCTTTATGTGATTTAAACAAAATATCATCGAATTAGGCAATATTTTGCCGTTTTCCACGTTTTTTTGAATTTTTAGTCCATGGGTATTAATTCATATATATACGATAAAAATGAGGCAAACACATAATTGATTAGATAATAACCTTAAATACTTCATTTTCAATCAACTATTTCTTTCTCGTTAAAATACTGAGTAAGATATTCAAAGGGGGAGAAGTTCTAATTTTATTGCATATATCGACGTTTCAGCCGGAATAGAGCGGTTTTCGTGTACATCTTCCATCGGTAATATAAACGGAAAATCAGGAACATTTTAGTTAATTCTAATGAAAACACATTGTTTTTTATCATTTGTATTGGAAACAACATTGTCATATATCTTTTCTTAGAACTAAATAATACGAAACCTCGCTCTATGATTTGAAGGTAAAATCCTCAAATATAATCTAATTAAAGTAAAATAATTCAACCAGTCTGGATCAATTCAGTACAAACAGAGGTTAATTGTTATAACTTAAACCTTGCTAGGAACTGGGTAGAACTTTGTCTAAGCGGAAGGATACAATACTCTGTCTGGGGTAGTCCAGACAAGGAAAAAAATCAGTGTGGACACAGAAGCAGCTGGGAGAGGTCAACCATCTTGCCTCTCCCCAAGACCAACCAAGACATCTAGCTGGTCGCCCAAGGTATAGTTGCTATTGTTAATTATAGAAATAGTCTTCTCATTTGCCACTCAGGTCAAGTAGGGAGTGTTAAAGTGATAGGGAGTGAACATATTTAGATTTTGTTTTAGTTTTCTTTTAATAAATTAAATTTGTTATTAATTTGCATTTTATTGTTTCCATTTGGTTATGTGTAAACTTGTCCTGGTCACGTGGTCCACACGAGGCAGAGTTGGATTGGGCGCCGATTCTAACATCGAATCGGAATTATCATTACCGTGTAATTTATTCCACACTCAAGGTCATCGTATATAGTGGGGATCAAGCCCCTAGGTTGATTAATTAGCGTGATCGATCCAGACCTCGATCATTGCTCTTGTATTACTGGTCTGGTGGTGGCAGCAGAGGTGACTCTAGGGTTTTGTTCAGAGCTTAGGTCACGTCATACTGGGTGTAGAATCCTAAGTCGGTCAATCGTCTTAGGACCACGTGGCGTGGAGTTGGCTTTGGTAAAAGTTTTGGAGTCCCTTGGTTTAGAAATAAAAGTAAGAATACGGGTAGAGGGAGTAGAAAGAAGGAAGTAAAAAGAGAGAGGAACCCGATCCCGTGTTACAGGAAGATGTACACGAAAACCGCTCTATTCCGGCTGAAACGTCGATATATGCAATAAAATCAGAACTTCTCCCCCGTTTAATATCTTACTCAGTATTTTAACGAGAAAGAAATAGTTGATTGAAAATGAAGTATTTAAGGTTATTATCTAATCAATTATGTGTTTATCGATAATTGAAGTATTGAAGTATCGAAAAATGAAGTATTGAAGGTTATTATCTAATCAATTATGTGTTTGTATCATTTTTATCGTATATATAATGAATTGATACCCATAGACTGAAAATTCACAAAAACGTGGAAAAACGGCAAAATATTGCCTAATTCGATGATATTTTGTTTAAATTATATAAAGGAAAAGGTGATGATAAACGTCAAAATATTGCTAAATTCGATGATTTTTCGTACGAAACAAAATGCAGGAAAACTTGCTTAAAATGCAATATTATGCGAAATTCTGAGATTTGAAGGCCAAATCACATATCGTGATACTACATGAAATAGTATCGAAATATTGGTAAAAATGAATATATTTAAGTAATATCAAACTACATAAAGAACGTGAAAAAAGTCACAATATAACCATATTTCAGGATTTTAATTTCAAATCATAGAGCGAGGTTTCATATTATTTAGATCCAAGAAAAGACATATGACAATGTTGTTTCCAATACAAATGATAAAAATCAATGTGTTTTCATTTGAATTAACTAAAATGTTCCTGATTTTCCATACATATTACTGATGGAAGATGTACACGAAAATCCCTCTATTCCGGCTGAAACGTAGATATATGCAATAAAAACAGAACTTCTCCCCTTTTCAATATCTTACTCAGTATTTTAACGAGAAACAAATAGTTGATTGAAAATGAAGTATTTAAGGTTATTATCTTATCAATTATGTGTTTGCATCATTTTTATCGTATATATATGAATTAATACCCATGGACGGAAAATTCACAAAAACGTAGAAAACGGCAAAATATTGCCTAATTCGATGATATTTTGTTTAAATCACATGAAGGAAAAGGAGATGATGAACGTCAAAATATTGCTAAATTCGATGATTTTTCGTACGAAACAAAATGCAAGAAAACTTGCTTAAAATGCAATATTTTGCGAAATTCTGAGATTAGAAGGCCAAATCACATATCGTGATACTACATGAAATAGTATCGAAATATTGGTAAAAATGAATATATTTACGTAATATCAAACTACATGAAAAACGTGAAAAAAAGTCACAATTTAACCATATTTGTGGATTTTAACTTCAAATCATAGAGCGAGGTTTCGTATTATTTAGATCCAAGAAAAGACATATGACAATGTTGTTTCCAATACAAATTATAAAAATCAATGTGTTTTCATTAGAATTAACTAAAATGTTCCTGATTTTCCGTTTATATTACCAATGGAAGATGTACACGTAAAACCGCTAAATTCCGGCTGAAACGTCGATATATGCAATAAAAACAGAACTTCTCCCCTTTTCAATATCTTACTCAGTATTTTAACGAGAGACAAATAGTTGATTGAAAATGAAGTATTGAAGGTTATTATCTAATCAATTATGTGTTTGTATCATTTGTATCGTATATATAATGAATTGATACCCATAGACTGAAAATTCACAAAAACGTGGAAAACGGCAAAATATTGCCTAATTCGATGATATTTTGATTAAATCACATGAAGGAAAAGGGGATGATAAACGTCAAAATATTGCTAAATTCGATGATTTTTCGTACGAAACAAAATGCAAGAAAACTTGCTTAAAATGCAATATTATGCGAAATTCTGAGATTTGAAGGCCAAATCACATATCGTGATACTACATGAAATAGTATCGGAATATTGGTAAAAATGAATATATTTGCCTAATATCAAACTACATGATTAACGTGAAAAAGTCACTATTTTACCATATTTGAGGATTTTACCTTCAAATCATAGGGCGAGGTTTCGTATTATTTTGATCCAAGAAAAGACATATGACAATGTTGTTTCCAATACAAATGATAAAAATCAATGTGTTTTCATTAGAATTAACTAAAATGTTCCTGATTTTCCATACATATTACTGATGGAAGATGTACACGAAAATCCTTCTATTCCGGCTGAAACGTAGATATATGCAATAAAAACAGAACTTCTCCCCTTTTCAATATCTTACTCAGTATTTTAACGAGAAACAAATAGTTGATTGAAAATGAAGTATTTAAGGGTATTATCTAATCAATTATGTGTTTGCATCATTTTTATCGTATATATATGAATTAATACCCATGGACGGAAAATTCACTAAAACGAAGAAAACGGCAAAATATTGCCTAATTCGATGATATTTTGATTAAATCACATGAAGGAAAAGGGGATGATAAACGTCAAAATATTGCTAAATTCGATGATTTTTCGTACGAAACAAAATGCAAGAAAACTTGCTTAAAATGCAATATTATGCGAAATTCTGAGATTTGAAGGCCAAATCACATATCGTGATACTACATGAAATAGTATCGGAATATTGGTAAAAATGAATATATTTGCCTAATATCAAACTACATGATTAACGTGAAAAAGTCACTATTTTACCATATTTGAGGATTTTACCTTCAAATCATAGAGCGAGGTTTCGTATTATTTAGATCCAAGAAAAGACATATGACAATGTTGTTTCCAATACAAATGATAAAAATCAATGTGTTTTCATTAGAATTAACTAAAATGTTCCTGATTATCCGTTTATATTACCGATGGAAGATGTACACGAAAACCGCTCTATTCCGGCTGAAACGTCGATATATGCAATAAAATCAGAACTTCTCCCCCGTTTAATATCTTACTCAGTATTTTAACGAGAAAGAAATAGTTGATTGAAAATGAAGTATTTAAGGTTATTATCTAATCAATTATGTGTTAATCGATAATTAAAGTATTGAAGTATCGAAAAATGAAGTATTGAAGCTTATTATCTAATCAATTATGTGTTTGTATCATTTTTATCGTATATATAATGAATTGATACCCATAGACTGAAAACTCACAAAAACGTGGAAAAACGGCAAAATATTGCCTAATTCGATGATATTTTGTTTAAATTAAATAAAGGAAAAGGGGATGATACACGTCAAAATATTGCTAAATTCGATGATTTTTCGTACGAAACAAAATGCAAGAAAACTTGCTTAAAATGCAATATTATGCGAAATTCTGAGATTTGAAGGCCAAATCACATATCGTGATACTACATGAAATAGTATCAAATTATTGGTCAAAATGAATATATTTACGTAATATCAAACTACATGAAAAACGTGAAAAAAGTCACTATTTAACCATATTTGAGGATTTTAACTTCAAATCATAGAGCGAGGTTTCGTATTATTTAGATCCAAGAAAAGACATATGACAATGTTGTTACCATTACAAATGATGAAAATCAATGTGTTTTCATTAGAATTAACTAAAATGTTCCTGATTTTCCGTTTATATTACCGATGGAAGATGTACACGCAAAACCGCTCTATTCCGGCTGAAACGTCGATATATGCAATAAAAACAGAACTTCTCCCCTTTTCAATATTTTACTCAGTATTTTAACGAGAAACAAATAGTTGATTGAAAATGAAGTATTGAAGGTTATTATCTAATCAATTATGTGTTTGTATCATTTTTGTCGTATATATATTGAATTGATACCCATAGACTGAAAATTCACAAAAACGTGGAAAAACGGCAAAATATTGCCTAATTCGATGATATTTTGTTTAAATCACATGAAGGAAAAGGAGATGATAAACGTCAAAATATTGCTAAATTCGATGATTTTTCGTACGAAACAAAATGCAAGAAAACTTGCTTAAAATGCAATATTATGCGAAATTCTGAGATTTGAAGGCCAAATCACATATCGTGATACTACATGAAATAGTATCGAAATATTGGTAAAAATGAATATATTTACGTAATATCAAACTACATGAAAAACGTGAAAAAAGTCACTATTTAACCATATTTGAGGATTTTAACTTCAAATCATAGAGCGAGGTTTCGTATTATTTAGATCCAAAAAAAGACATATGACAATGTTGTTTCCATTACAAATGATAAAAATCAATGTGTTTTCATTAGAATTAACTAAACTGTTCCTGATTTTCCGTTTATATTACCGATGGAAGATGTACACGTAAAACCGCTCTATTCCGGCTGAAACGTCGATATATGCGATAAAAACAGAACTTCTCCCCTTGTCAATATCTTACTCAGTATTTTAACGAGAAACAAATAGTTGATTGAAAATGAAGTATTGAAGGTTATTATCTAATCAATTATGTGTTTGTATCATTTTTGTCGTATATATAATGAATTGATACCCATACACTGAAAATTCACAAAAACGTGGAAAAACGGCAAAATATTGCCTAATTCGATGATATTTTGTTTAAATCAAATAAAGGAAAAGGGGATGATAAACGTCAAAATATTGCTAAATTCGATGATTTTTCGTACGAAACAAAATGCAAGAAAACTTGCTTAAAATGCAATATTATGCGAAATTCTGAGATTTGAAGGCCAAATCACATATCGTGATACTACATGAAATAGTATCGGAATATTGGTAAAAATGAATATATTTGCCTAATATCAAACTACATGATTAACGTGAAAAAGTCACTATTTTACCATATTTGAGGATTTTAACTTCAAATCATAGAGCGAGGTTTCGTATTATTTTGATCCAAGAAAAAACATATGACAATGTTGTTTCCAATACAAATGATAAAAATCAATGTGTTTTCATTAGAATTAACTAAAATGTTCCTGATTTTCCATACATATTACTGATGGAAGATGTACACGAAAATCCCTCTATTCCGGCTGAAACGTAGATATATGCAATAAAAACAGAACTTCTCCCCTTTTCAATATCTTACTCAGTATTTTAACGAGAAACAAATAGTTGATTGAAAATGAAGTATTTAAGGTTATTATCTAATCAATTATGTGTTTGCATCATTTTTATCGTATATATATGAATTAATACCCATGGACGGAAAATTCACAAAAACGTAGAAAACGGCAAAATATTGCCTAATTCGATGATATTTTGTTTAAATCACATGAAGGAAAAGGAGATGATAAACGTCAAAATATTGCTAAATTCGATGATTTTTCGTACGAAACAAAATGCAAGGAAACTTGCTTAAAATGCAATATTTTGCGAAATTCTGAGATTTGAAGGCCAAATCACATATCGTGATACTACATGAAATAGTATCGAAATATTGGTAAAAATGAATATATTTACGTAATATCAAACTACATGAAAAACGTGAAAAAAAGTCACAATTTAACCATATTTGAGGATTTTAACTTCAAATCATAGAGCGAGGTTTCGTATTATTTAGATCCAAGAAAAGACATATGACAATGTTGTTTCCAATACAAATTATAAAAATCAATGTGTTTTCATTAGAATTAACTAAAATGTTCCTGATTTTCCGTTTATATTACCGATGGAAGATGTACACGTAAAACCGCTAAATTCCGGCTGAAACGTCGATATATGCAATAAAAACAGAACTTCTCCCCTTTTCAATATCTTACTCAGTATTTTAACGAGAAACAAATAGTTGATTGAAAATGAAGTATTGAAGGTTATTATCTAATCAATTATGTGTTTGTATCATTTTTATCGTATATATAATGAATTGATACCCATAGACTGAAAATTCACAAAAACGTGGAAAACGGCAAAATATTGCCTAATTCGATGATATTTTGATTAAATCACATGAAGGAAAAGGGGATGATAAACGTCAAAATATTGCTAAATTCGATGATTTTTCGTACGAAACAAAATGCAAGAAAACTTGCTTAAAATGCAATATTATGCGAAATTCTGAGATTTGAAGGCCAAATCACATATCGTGATACTACATGAAATAGTATCGGAATATTGGTAAAAATGAATATATTTGCCTAATATCAAACTACATGATTAACGTGAAAAAGTCACTATTTTACCATATTTGAGGATTTTACCTTCAAATCATAGAGCGAGGTTTCGTATTATTTAGATCCAAGAAAAGACATATGACAATGTTGTTTCCAATACAAATGATAAAAATCAATGTGTTTTCATTAGAATTAACTAAAATGTTCCTGATTTTCCGTTTATATTACCGATGGAAGATGTACACGAAAACCGCTCTATTCCGGCTGAAACGTCGATATATGCAATAAAATCAGAACTTCTCCCCCGTTTAATATCTTACTCAGTATTTTAACGAGAAAGAAATAGTTGATTGAAAATGAAGTATTTAAGGTTATTATCTAATCAATTATGTGTTAATCGATAATTAAAGTATTGAAGTATCGAAAAATGAAGTATTGAAGCTTATTATCTAATCAATTATGTGTTTGTATCATTTTTATCGTATATATAATGAATTGATACCCATAGACTGAAAACTCACAAAAACGTATAAAAACGGCAAAATATTGCCTAATTCGATGATATTTTGTTTAAATTAAATAAAGGAAAAGGGGATGATAAACGTCAAAATATTGCTAAATTCGATGATTTTTCGTACGAAACAAAATGCAAGAAAACTTGCTTAAAATGCAATATTATGCGAAATTCTGAGATTTGAAGGCCAAATCACATATCGTGATACTACATGAAATAGTATCGAAATATTGGTAAAAATGAATATATTTACGTAATATCAAACTACATGAAAAACGTGAAAAAAAGTCACAATTTAACCATATATGAGGATTTTAACTTCAAATCATTGAGCGAGGTTTCGTATTATTTAGATCCAAGAAAAGACATATGACAATGTTGTTTCCATTACAAATGATGAAAATCAATGTGTTTTCATTAGAATTAACTAAAATGTTCCTGATTTTCCGTTTATATTACCGATGGAAGATGTACACGTAAAACCGCTCTATTCTGGCTGAAACGTCGATATATGCAATAAAAAAAGAACTTCTCCCCTTTTCAATATCTTACTCAGTATTTTAACGAGAAACAAATAGTTGATTGAAAATGAAGTATTGAAGGTTATTATCTAATCAATTATGTGTTTGTATCATTTTTGTCGTATATATATTGAATTGATACCCATAGACTGAAAATTCACAAAAACGTGGAAAAACGGCAAAATATTGCCTAATTCGATGATATTTTGTTTAAATCACATGAAGGAAAAGGAGATGATAAACGTCAAAATATTGCTAAATTCGATGATTTTTCGTACGAAACAAAATGCAAGAAAACTTGCTTAAAATGCAATATTATGCGAAATTCTGAGATTTGAAGGCCAAATCACATATCGTGATACTACATGAAATAGTATCGAAATATTGGTAAACATGAATATATTTACGTAATATCAAACTACATGAAAAACGTGAAAAAAGTCACTATTTAACCATATTTGAGGATTTTAACTTCAAATCATAGAGCGAGATTTCGTATTATTTAGATCCAAAAAAAGACATATGACAATGTTGTTTCCATTACAAATGATAAAAATCAATGTGTTTTCATTAGAATTAACTAAACTGTTCCTGATTTTCCGTTTATATTACCGATGGAAGATGTACACGTAAAACCGCTCTATTCCGGCTGAAACGTCGATATATGCAATAAAAACAGAACTTCTCCCCATGTCAATATCTTACTCAGTATTTTAACGAGAAACAAATAGTTGATTGAAAATGAAGTATTGAAGGTTATTATCTAATCAATTATGTGTTTGTATCATTATTGTCGTATATATAATGAATTGATACCCATGGACTGAAAATTTACAAAAACGTAAAAAACGGCAAAATATTGCCTAATTCGATGATATTTTGTTTAAATCAAATAAAGGAAAAGGGGATGATAAACGTCAAAATATTGCTAAATTCGATGATTTTTCGTACGAAACAAAATGCAAGAAAACTTGCTTAAAATGCAATATTATGCGAAATTCTGAGATTTGAAGGCCAAATCACATATCGTGATACTACATGAAATAGTATCGAAATATTGGTAAAAATGAATATATTTAAGTAATATCAAACTACATAAAGAACGTGAAAAAAGTCACAATATAACCATATTTCAGGATTTTAATTTCAAATCATAGAGCGAGGTTTTGTATTATTTAGATCCAAGAAAAGACATATGACAATGTTGTTTCCAATACAAATTATAAAAATCAATGTGTTTTCATTAGAATTAACTAAAATGTTCCTGATTTTCCGTTTATATTACCGATGGAAGATGTACACGTAAAACCGCTCTATTCCGTCTGATACATCGATATATGCAATAAAAACAGAACTTCTTCCCTTTTCAATATCTTACTCAGTATTTTAACGAGAAACAAATAGTTGATTGAAAATGAAGTATTGAAGGTTATTATCTAATCAATTATGTGTTTGTATCATTTTTATCGTATATATAATGAATTGATACCCATAGACTGAAAATTCACAAAAACGTGGAAAAACGGCAAAATATTGCCTAATTTGATGATATTTTGTTTAAATTAAATAAAGGAAAAGGGGATGATAAACGTCAAAATATTGCTAAACTCGATGATTTTTCGTACGAAACAAAATGCAAAAAAACTTGCTTAAAATGCAATATTATGCGAAATTCTGAGATTTGAAGGCCAAATCACATATCGTGATACTACATGAAATAGTATCGGAATATTGGGAAAAATGAATATATTTGCTTAATATCAAACTACATGATTAACGTGAAAAAGTCACTATTTTACCAAATTTGAGGATTTTACCTTCAAATCATAGAGCGAGGTTTCGTATTATTTAGATCCAAGAAAAGACATATGACAATGTTGTTTCCAATACAAATGATAAAAATCAATGTGTTTTCATTAGAATTAACAAAAATGTTCCTGATTTTCCGTTTATATTACCGATGGAAGATGTACACGTAAAACCGCTCTATTCCGGCTGAAACGTCGATATATGCAATAAAAACAGAACTTCTCCCCTTTTCAATATCTTACTCAGTATTTTAACGAGAAACAAATAGTTGATTGAAAATGAAGTATTGAAGGTTATTATCTAATCAATTATGTGTTTGTATCATTTTTGTCGTATATATAATGAATTGATACCCATAGACTGAAAATTCACAAAAACGTGGAAAAACGGCAAAATATTGCCTAATTCGATGATATTTTGTTTAAATCACATGAAGGAAAAGGAGATGATAAACGTCAAAATATTGCTAAATTCGATGATTTTTCGTACGAAACAAAATGCAAGAAAACTTGCTGAAAATGCAATATTATGCGAAATTCTGAGATATGAAGGCCAAATCACATATCGTGATACACATGAAATAGTATCGGAATATTGGTAAAAATGAATATATTTGCCTAATATCAAACTACATGATTAACGTGAAAAAGTCACTATTTTAGAAAATTTGAGGATTTTACCTTCAAATCATAGAGCGAGGTTTCGTATTATTTAGATCCAAGAAAAGACATATGACAATGTTGTTTCCAATACAAATGATAAAAATCAATGTGTTTTCATTAGAATTAACTAAAATGTTTCTGATTTTTCGTTTATATTACCGATGGAAGATGTACACGAAAACCGCTCTATTCCGACTGAAACGTCGATATATGCAATAAAAACCGAACTTCTCCCCTTTTCAATATCTTACTCTGTATTTTAACGAGAAACAAATAGATGATTGAAAATGAAGTATTTAAGGATATTATCTAATCAATTATGTGTTTGCATCATTTTTATCGTATATATATGAATTAATACCCATGGACGGAAAATTCACAAAAACGTGGAAAACGGCAAAATATTGCCTACTTCGATGATATTTTGTTTAAATCACATGAAGGAAAAGGAGATGATAAACGTCAAAATATTGCTAAATTCGATGATTTTTCGTACGAAACAAAATGCAAGAAAACTTGCTTAAAATGCAATATTATGCGAAATTCTGAGATTTGAAGGCCAAATCACATATCGTGATACTACATGAAATAGTATCGAAATATTGGTAAAAATGAATATATTTAAGTAATATCAAACTACATAAAGAACGTGAAAAAAGTCACAATATAACCATATTTCAGGATTTTAATTTCAAATCATAGAGCGAGGTTTCGTATTATTTAGATCCAAGAAAAGACATATGACAATGTTGTTTCCAATACAAATTATAAAAATCAATGTGTTTTCATTAGAATTAACTAAAATGTTCCTGATTTTCCGTTTATATTACCGATGGAAGATGTACACGTAAAACCGCTCTATTCCGGCTGAAACATCGATATATGCAATAAAAACAGAACTTCTTCCCTTTTCAATATCTTACTCAGTATTTTAACGAGAAACAAATAGTTGATTGAAAATGAAGTATTGAAGGTTATTATCTAATCAATTATGTGTTTGTATCATTTTTATCGTATATATAATGAATTGATACCCATAGACTGAAAATTCACAAAAACGTGGAAAAACGGCAAAATATTGCCTAATTTGATGATATTTTGTTTAAAATAGATAAAGGAAAAGGGGATGATAAACGTCAAAATATTGCTAAACTCGATGATTTTTCGTACGAAACAAAATGCAAAAAAACTTGCTTAAAATGCAATATTATGCGAAATTCTGAGATTTGAAGGCCAAATCACATATCGTGATACTACATGAAATAGTATCGGAATATTGGTAAAAATGAATATATTTGCCTAATATCAAACTACATGATTAACGTGAAAAAGTCACTATTTTACCATATTTGAGGATTTTACCTTCAAATCATAGAGCGAGGTTTCGTATTATTTAGATCTAAGAAAAGACATATGACAATGTTGTTTCCAATACAAATGATAAAAATCAATGTGTTTTCATTAGAATTAACTAAAATGTTCTTGATTTTCCGTTTATATTACCGATGGAAGATGTACACGAAAACCGCTCTATTCCGGCTGAAACGTCGATATATGCAATAAAATCAGAACTTCTCCCCCGTTTAATATCTTACTCAGTATTTTAACGAGAAAGAAATAGTTGATTGAAAATGAAGTATTTAAGGTTATTATCTAATCAATTATGTGTTAATCGATAATTGAAGTATTGAAGTATCGAAAAATGAAGTATTGAAGGTTATTATCTAATCAATTATGTGTTTGTATCATTTTCATCGTATATATAATGAATTGATACCCGTAGACTGAAAATTCACAAAACGTGGAAAAACGGCAAAATATTGCCTAATTCGATGATATTTTGTTTAAATTATATAAAGGAAAAGGGGATGATAAACGTCAAAATATTGCTAAATTCGATGATTTTTCGTACGAAACAAAATGCAAGAAAATTTGCTGAAAATACAATATTATGCGAAATTCTGAGATATGAAGGCCAAATCACATATCGTGATACTACATGAAATAGTATCGGAATATTGGTAAAAATGAATATATTTGCTTAATATCAAACTACATGATTAACGTGAAAAAGTCACTATTTTACCAAACTTGAGGATTTTACCTTCAAATCATAGAGCGAGGTTTCGTATTATTTAGATCCAAGAAAAGACATATGACAATGTTGTTTCCAATACAAATGATAAAAATCAATGTGTTTTCATTAGAATTAACTAAAATGTTCCTGATTTTCCGTTTATATTACCGATGGAAGATGTACACGAAAACCACTCTATTCCGGCTGAAACGTCGATATATGCAATAAAAACCGAACTTCTCCCCTTTTCAATATCTTACTCAGTATTTTAACGAGAAACAAATAGATGATTGAAAATGAAGTATTTAAGGTTATTTTCTAATCAATTATGTGTTTGCATCATTTTTATCGTATATATATGAATTAATACCCATGAACGGAAAATTCACAAAAACGTGGAAAACGGCAAAATATTGCCTAATTCGATGATATTTTGTTTAAATCACATGAAGGAAAAGGAGATGATAAACGTCAAAATATTGCTAAATTCGATGATTTTTCGTACGAAACAAAATGCAAGAAAACTTGCTTAAAATGCAATATTATGCGAAATTCTGAGATTTGAAGGCCAAATCACATATCGTGATACTACATGAAATAGTATCGAAATATTGGTAAAAATTAATATATTTATGTAATACCAAACTACATGAAAAACGTGAAAAAAAGTCACTATTTAACCATATTTGAGGATTTTAACTTCAAATCATAGAGCGAGGTTTCGTATTATTTAGATCCAAGAAAAGACATGATAATGTTGTTTCCATTACAAATGATAAAAATCAATGTGTTTTCATTAGAATTAACTAAAATGTTCCTGATTTTCCGTTTATATTACCGATGGAAGATGTACACGTAAAACCGCTCTATTCCGGCTGAAACGTCGATATATGGAATAAAAACAGAACTTCTCCCCTTTTCAATATCTTACTCAGTATTTTAACTAGAAACAAATAGTTGATTGAAAATGAAGTATTGAAGGTTATTATCTAATCAATTATGTGTTTGTATCATTTTTGTCGTATATATAATGAATTGATACTTATAGATTGAAAATTCACAAAAACGTGGAAAAACGGCAAAATATTGCCTAATACGATGATATTTTGTTTAAATCACATGAAGGAAAAGGAGATGATAAACGTCAAAATATTGCTAAATTCGATGATTTTTCGTACGAAACAAAATGCAAGAAAACTTGCTTAAAATGCAATATTATGCGAAATTCTGAGATTTGAAGGCCAAATCACATATCGTGATACTACATGAAGTAGTATCGAAATATTGGTAAAAATGAATATATTTGCGTAATATCAAACTACATGATTAACGTGAAAAAGTCACTATTGTACCATATTTGAGGATTTTACCTTCAAATCATAGAGCGAGGTTTCGTATTATTTAGTTCCAGGAAAAAGACATATGACAATGTTGTTTCCAATACAAATGATAAAAAACAATGTGTTTTCATTAGAATTAACTAAAATGTTCTTGATTTTCCGTTTATATTAACGAGTGAAGATGTACACGTAAAACCGCTCTAATCCGGCTGAAACGTCGATATATGCAATAAAACCCGAACTTCTCCCTTTTTCAATATCTTACTCAGTATTTTAACGAGAAACAAATAGATGATTGAAAATGAAGTATTTAAGGTTATTATCTAATCAATTATGTGTTTGCATCATTTTTAATCGTATATATATGAATTAATACCCATGGACTGAAAATTTACAAAAACGTAAAAAACGGCAAAATATTGCCTAATTCGATGATATTTTGTTTAAATCACATGAATGAAAAGGGGATGATAAACGTCAAAATACTGCTATATTCGATGATTTTTCGTACGAAACAAAATGCAAGAAAACTTGCTTAAAATGCAATATTATGCGAAATTCTGAGATTTGAAGGCCAAATCACATATCGTGATACTACATGAAATAGTATCGAAATATTGGTAAAAATGAATATATTTAAGTAATATCAAACTACATAAAGAACGTGAAAAAAGTCACAATATAACCATATTTCAGGATTTTAATTTCAAATCATAGAGCGAGGTTTCGTATTATTTAGATCCAAGAAAAGACATATGACAATGTTGTTTCCAATACAAATTATAAAAATCAATGTGTTTTCATTAGAATTAACTAAAATGTTCCTGATTTTCCGTTTATATTACCGATGGAAGATGGACACGTAAAACCGCTCTATTCCTGCTGAAACATCGATATATGCAATAAAAACAGAACTTCGTCCCTTTTCAATATCTTACTCAGTATTTTAACGAGAAACAAATAGTTGATTGAAAATGAAGTATTGAAGGTTATTATCTAATCAATTATGTGTTTGTATCATTTTTATCGTATATATAATGAATTGATACCCATAGACTGAAAATTCACAAAAACGTGGAAAAACGGCAAAATATTGCCTAATTTGATGATATTTTGTTTAAATTTAATAAAGGAAAAGGGGATGATAAACGTCAAAATATTGCTAAACTCGATGATTTTTCGTACGAAACAAAATGCAAAAAAACTTGCTTAAAATGCAATATTATGCGAAATTCTGAGATTTGAAGGCCAAATCACATATCGTGATACTACATGAAATAGTATCGGAATATTGGTAAAAATGAATATATTTGCCTAATATCAAACTACATGATTAACGTGAAAAAGTCACTATTAAACCATATTTGAGGATTTTACCTTCAAATCATAGAGCGAGGTTTCGTATTATTTAGATCCAAGAAAAGACATATGACAATGTTGTTTCCAATACAAATGATAAAAATCAATGTGTTTTCATTAGAATTAACTAAAATGTTCTTGATTTTCCGTTTATATTACCGATGGAAGATGTACACGAAAACCGCTCTATTCCGGCTGAAACGTCGATATATGCAATAAAATCAGAACTTCTCCCCCGTTTAATATCTTACTCAGTATTTTAACGAGAAAGAAATAGTTGATTGAAAATGAAGTATTTAAGGTTATTATCTAATCAATTATGTGTTAATCGATAATTGAAGTATTGAAGTATCGAAAAATGAAGTATTGAAGGTTATTATCTAAACAATTATGTGTTTGTATCATTTTTATCGTATATATAATGAATTGATACCCATAGCCTGAAAATTCACAATAACGTGGAAAAACGGCAAAATATTGCCTAATTTTATGATATTTTGTTTAAATTATAAAAAGGAAAAGGGGATGATAAACGTCAAAATATTGCTAAATTCGATGATTTTTCGTACGAAACAAAATGCAAGAAAACTTGCTTAAAATGCAATATTATGCGAAATTCTGAGATATGAAGGCCAAATCACATATCGTGATACTACATGAAATAGTATCGGAATATTGGTAAAAATGAATATATTTGCCTAATATCAAACTACATGATTAACGTGAAAAAGTCACTATTTTACCAAATTTGAGGATTTTACCTTCAAATCATAGAGCGAGGTTTCGTATTATTAAGATCCAAGAAAAGACATATGCCAATGTTGTTTCCAATACAAATGATAAAAATCAATGTGTTTTCATTAGAATTAACTAAAATGTTCCTGATTTTCCGTTTATATTACCGATGGAAGATGTACACGAAAACCGCTCTATTCCGGCTGAAACGTCGATATATGCAATAAAAACCGAACTTCTCCCCATTCAATATCTTACTCAGTATTTTAACGAGAAACAAATAGATGATTGAAAATGAAGTATTTAAGGTTATTTTCTAATCAATTATGTGTTTGCATCATTTTTATCGTATATATATGAATTAATACCCATGGACGGAAAATTCACAAAAACGTGGAAAACGGCAAAATATTGCCTAATTCGATGATATTTTGTTTAAATCACATAAAGGAAAAGGAGATGATAAACGTCAAAATATTGCTAATTACGATGATTTTTCGTACGAAACAAAATGCAAGAAAACTTGCTTAAAATGCAATATAATGCGAAATTCTGAGATTTGAAGGCCAAATCACATATCGTGATACTACATGAAATAGTATCGAAATATTGGTAAAAATGAATATATTTACGTAATATCAAACTACATGAAAAACGTGAAAAAAGTCACTATTTAACCATATTTGAGGATTTTAACTTCAAATCATAGAGCGAGGTTTCGTATTATTTAGATCCAAGAAAAGACATATGATAATGTTGTTTCCATTACAAATGATAAAAATCAATGTGTTTTCATTAGAATTAACTAAAATGTTCCTGATTTTCCGTTTATATTACCGATGGAAGATGTACACGTAAAACCGCTCTATTCCGGCTGAAACGTCGATATATGCAATAAAAACAGAACTTCTCCCCTTTTCAATATCTTACTCAGTATTTTAACGAGAAACAAATAGTTGATTGAAAATGAAGTATTGAAGGTTATTATCTAATCAATTATGTGTTTGTATCATTTTTGTCGTATATATAATGAATTGATACCCATAGACTAAAAATTCACAAAAACGTGGAAAAACGGCAAAATATTGCCTAATTAGATGATATTTTGTTTAAATCACATGAAGGAAAAGGAGATGATAAACGTCAAAATATTGCTAAATTCGATGATTTTTCGTACGAAACAAAATGCAAGAAAACTTGCTGAAAATGCAATATTATGCGAAATTCTGAGATTTGAAGGCCAAATCACATATCGTGATACTACATGAAATAGTATCGAAATATTGGTAAATATGAATATATTTACGTAGTATCAAACTACATGAAAAACGTGAAAAAAGTCACTATTTAACCATATTTGAGGATTTTAACTTCAAATCATAGAGCGAGGTTTCGTATTATTTAGATCCAAGAAAAGACATATGACAATGTTGTTTCCATTACAAATGATAAAAATCAATGTGTTTTCATTAAAATTAACTAAAATGTTCCTGATTTTCCGTTTATATTACCGATGGAAGATGTACACGTAAAACCGCTCTATTCCGGCTGAAACGTCGATATATGGAATAAAAACAGAACTTCTCCCCTTTTCAATATCTTAGTATTTTAACGAGAAACAAATAGTTGATTGAAAATGAAGTATTTAAGGTTATTATCTAGTCAATTATGTGTTTGTATCATTTTTATCGTATATATATGAATTAATACCCATGGACGGAAAATTCACAAAAACGTGGAAAACGGCAAAATATTGCCTAATTCGATGATATTTTGTTTAAATCACATAAAGGAAAAGGAGATGATAAACGTCAAAATATTGCTAATTACGATGATTTTTCGTACGAAACAAAATGCAAGAAAACTTGCTTAAAATGCAATATAATGCGAAATTCTGAGATTTGAAGGCCAAATCACATATCGTGATACTACATGAAATAGTATCGAAATATTGGTATAAATGAATATATTTACGTAATATCAAACTACATGAAAAACGTGAAAAAAGTCACTATTTAACCATATTTGAGGATTTTAACTTCAAATCATAGAGCGAGGTTTCGTATTATTTAGATCCAAGAAAAGACATATGATAATGTTGTTTCCATTACAAATGATAAGAATCAATGTGTTTTCATTAGAATTAACTAAAATGTTCCTGATTTTCCGTTTATATTACCGATGGAAGATGTACACGTAAATCCGCTCTATTCCGGCTGAAACGTCGATATATGCAATAAAAACAGAACTTCTCCCCTTTTCAATATCTTACTCAGTATTTTAACGAGAAACAAATAGTTGATTGAAAATGAAGTATTTATGGTTATTATCTAATCAATTATGTGTTTGTATCATTTTTGTCGTATATATAATGAACTGATATCCATAGACTGAAAATTCACAAAAACGTGGAAAAACAGCAAAATATTGCCTAATTCGATGATATTTTGTTTAAATCACATGAAGGAAAAGGAGATGATAAACGTCAAAATATTGCTAAATTCGATGATTTTTCGTACGAAACAAAATGCAAGAAAACTTGCTTAAAATGCAATATTATGCGAAATTCTGAGATTTGAAGGCCAAATCACATATCGTGATACTACATGAAATAGTATCGAAATATTGGTAAAAATTAATATATTTGCGTAATATTAAACTACATGATTAACGTGAAAAAGTCACTATTTTACCATATTTGAGGATTTTACCTTCAAATCATAGAGCGAGGTGTCCTATTATTTAGTTCCAGGAAAAGACATATGACAATGTTGTTTCCAATACAAATGATAAAAAACAATGTGTTTTCATTAGAATTAACTATAATGTTCTTGATTTTCCGTTTATATTAACGAGGGAAAATGTACACGTAAAACCGCTCTAATCCGGCTGAAACGTCGATATATGCAATAAAAACCGAACTTCTCCCCTTTTCAATATCTTACTCAGTATTTTAACGAGAAACAAATAGATGATTGCAAATGAAGTATTTAAGGTTATTATCTAATCAATTATGTGTTTGCATCATTTTTATCGTATATATATGAATTAATACCCATGGACTGAAAATTTACAAAAACGTAAAAAACGGCAAAATATTGCCTAATTCGATGATATTTTGTTTAAATCACATGAATGAAAAGGGGATGATAAACGTCAAAATATTGCTAAATTCGATGATTTTTCGTACGAAACAAAATGCAAGAAAACTTGCTTAAAATGCAATATTATGCGAAATTCTGAGATTTGAAGGCCAAATCACATATCGTGATACTACATGAAATAGTATCGAAATATTGGTAAAAATGAATATATTAACGTAATATCAAACTACATGAAAAACGTGAAAAAAGTCACTATTTAACCATATTTGAGGATTTTAACTTCAAATCATAGAGCGAGGTTTCGTATTATTTAGATCCAAGAAAAGACATATGACAATGTTGTTTCCATTACAAATGATAAAAATCAATGTGTTTTCATTAGAATTAACTAAAATGTTCCTTATTTTCCGTTTATATTACCGATGGAAGATGTACACGTAAAACCGCTCTAATCCGGCTGAAACGTCGATATATGCAATAAAACCCGAACTTCTCCCCTTTTCAATATCTTACTCAGTATTTTAACGAGAAACAAATAGATGATTGAAAATGAAGTATTTAAGGTTATTATCTAATCAATTATGTGTTTGCATCATTTTTATCGTATATATATGAATTCATACCCATGGACTGAAAATTCACAAAAACGTGGAAAACGGAAAAATATTCCCTAATTCGATGATATTTTGTTTAAATCACATGAAGGAAATGGAGATGATAAACGTCAAAATATTGCTAAATTCGATGATTTTTCGTACGAAACAAAATGCAAGAAAACTTGCTTAAAATGCAATTTTATGCGAAATTCTGAGATTTGAAGGCCAAATCACATATCGTGATACTACTTGAAATAGTATCTAAATATTGGTAAAAATTAATATATTTGCGTAATATCAAACTACATGATTAACGTGAAAAAGTCACTATTTTACCATATTTGAGGATTTTACCTTCAAATCATAGAGCGAGGTTTCGTATTATTTAGTTCCAGGAAAAGACATATGACAATGTTGTTTCCAATACAAATGATAAAAAACAATGTGTTTTCATTAGAATTAACTATAATGTTCTTGATTTTCCGTTTATATTAACGAGTGAAAATGTACACGTAAAACCGCTCTAATCCGGCTGAAACGTCGATATATGCAATAAAAACCGAACTTCTCCCCTTTTCAATATCTTACTCAGTATTTTAACGAGAAACAAATAGATGATTGAAAATAAAGTATTTAAGGTTATTATCTAATCAATTATGTGTTTGCATCATTTTTATCGTATATATATGAAGTAATACCCATGGACTGAAAATTCACAAAAACGTGGAAAACGGCAAAATATTGCCTAATTCGATAATATTTTGTTTAAATCACATGAAGGAAAATGGGATGATAAACGTCAAAATATTGCTAAATTCGATGATTTTTCGTACGAAACAAAATGCAAGAAAACTTGCTTAAAATGCAATATTGTGCGAAATTCTGAGATTTGAAGGCCAAATCACATATCGTGATACGACATGAAATAGTATCGAAATATTGGTAAAAATGAATATATTTACGTAATATCAAACTACATGAAAAACGTGAAAAAAGTCACTATTTAACCATATTTGAGGATTTTAACTTCAAATCATAGAGCGAGGTTTCGTATTATTTAGATCCAAGAAAAGACATATGACAATGTTGTTTCCATTACAAATGATAAAAATCAATGTGTTTTCATTAGAATTAACTAAAATGTTCCTGATTTTCCGTTTATATTACCGATGGAAGATGTACACGTGAAACCGCTCTATTCCGGCTGAAACGTCGATATATGGAATACAAACAGAACTTCTCCCCTTTTCAATATCTTACTCAGTATTTTAACGAGAAACAAATAGATGATTGAAAATGAAGTATTTAAGGTTATTATCTAATCAATTATGTGTTTGCATCATTTTTATCGTATATATATGAAGTAATACCCATGGACTGAAAATTCACAAAAACGTGGAAAACGGCAAAATATTGCCTAATTCGATAATATTTTGTTTAAATCACATGAAGGAAAATGGGATGATAAACGTCAAAATATTGCTAAATTCGATGATTTTTCGTACGAAACAAAATGCAAGAAAACTTGCTTAAAATGCAATATTGTGCGAAATTCTGAGATTTGAAGGCCAAATCACATATCGTGATACGACATGAAATAGTATCGAAATATTGGTAAAAATGAATATATTTACGTAATATCAAACTACATGAAAAACGTGAAAAAAGTCACTATTTAACCATATTTGAGGATTTTAACTTCAAATCATAGAGCGAGGTTTCGTATTATTTAGATCCAAGAAAAGACATATGACAATGTTGTTTCCATTACAAATGATAAAAATCAATGTGTTTTCATTAAAATTAACTAAAATGTTCCTGATTTTCCGTTTATATTACCGATGGAAGATGTACACGTGAAACCGCTCTATTCCGGCTGAAACGTCGATATATGGAATACAAACAGAACTTCTCCCCTTTTCAATATCTTACTCAGTATTTTAACGAGAAACAAATAGTTGATTGAAAATGAAGTATTGAAGGTTATTATCTAATCAATTATGTGTTTGTATCATTTTTGTCGTATATATAATGAACTGATACCCATAGACTGAAAATTCACAAAAACGTGGAAAAACGGCAAAATATTGCCTAATTCGATGATATTTTGTTTAAATCACATGAAGGAAAAGGAGATGATAAACGTCAAAATATTGCTAAATTCGATGATTTTTCGTACGAAACAAAATGCAAGAAAACTTGCTTAAAATGCAATATTATGCGAAATTCTGAGATTTGAAGGCCAAATCACATATCGTGATACTACATGAAATAGTATCGAAATATTGGTAAAAATGATTATATTTGCGTAATATCAAACTACATGATTAACGTGAAAAAGTCACTATTTTACGATATTTGAGGATTTTACCTTCAAATCATAGAGCGAGGTGTCCTATTATTTAGTTCGAGGAAAAGACATATGACAATGTTGTTTCCAATACAAATGATAAAAAACAATGTGTTTTCATTAGAATTAACTAAAATGTTCTTGATTTTCCGTTTATATTAACGAGTGAAGATGTACACGTAAAACCGCTCTAATCCGGCTGAAACGTCGATATATGCAATAAAACTCGAACTTCTCCCCTTTTCAATATCTTACTCAGTATTTTAACGAGAAACAAATAGATGGTTGAAAATGAAGTATTTAAGGTTATTATCTAATCAATTATGTGTTTGCATCATTTTTATCGTATATATATGAATTAATACCCATGGACTGAAAATTTACAAAAACGTAAAAAACGGCAAAATATTGCCTAATTCGATGATATTTTGTTTAAATCACATGAATGAAAAGGGGATGATAAACGTCAAAATATTGCTAAATTCGATGATTTTTCGTACGAAACAAAATGCAAGAAAACTTGCTTAAAATGCAATATTATGCGAAATTCTGAGATTTGAAGGCCAAATTACATATCGTGATACTACATGAAATAGTATCGAAATATTGGTAAAAATGAATATATTTAAGAAATATCAAACTACATAAAGAACGTGAAAAAAGTCACAATTTAACCATATTTCAGGATTTTAATTTCAAATCATAGAGCGAGGTTTCGTATTATTTAGATCCAAGAAAAGACATATGACAATGTTGTTTCCAATACAAATGATAAAATCAATGTGTTTTCATTAGAATTAACTAAAATCTTCCTGATTTTCCGTTTATATTACCGATGGAAGATGTACACGAAAACCGCTCTATTCCGGCTGAAACGTCGATATATGCAATAAAATCAGAACTTCTCCCCTGTTTAATATCTTACTCAGTATTTTAACGAGAAAGAAATAGTTGATTGAAAATGAAGTATTTAAGGTTATTATCTAATCAATTATGTGTTAATCGATAATTGAAGTATTGAAGTATCGAAAAATGAAGTATTTAAGGTTATTATCTAATCAATTATGTGTTTGCATCATTTTTGTCGTATATATATGAATTAATACCCATGGACGGAAAATTCACAAAAACGTGGAAAACGGAAAAATATTCCCTAATTCGATGATATTTTGTTTAAATCACATGAAGGAAAAGGAGATGATAAACGTCAAAATATTGCTAAATTCGATGATTTTTCGTACGGAACAAAATGCAAGAAAACTTGCTTAAAATGCAATATTGTGCGAAATTCTGAGATTTGAAGGCCAAATCACATATCGTGATACGACATGAAATAGTATCGAAATATTGGTAAAAATGAATATATTTACGTAATATCAAACTACATGAAAAACGTGAAAAAATCACTATTTAACCATATTTGAGGATTTTAAATTCAAATCATAGAGCGAGGTTTCGTATTATTTAGATCCAAGAAAAGACATATGACAATGTTGTTTCCAATACAAATGATAAAAATCAATGTGTTTTCATTAGAATTAACGAAAATGTTCCTGATTTTCCGTTTATATTACCGATGAAAGATGTACACGAAAATCGCTCTATTCCGGCTGAAACGTCGATATATGCAATAAAAACAGAACTTCTCCCTTTTCAATATCTTACTCAGTATTTTAACGAGAAACAAATATTTGATTTAAAATGAAGTATTTAAGGTTATTAACTTATCAATTATGTGTTTGCATCATTTTTATCGTATATATAATGAATTAATACCATAGACTGAAAATTCACAAAAACGTGGAAAAACGGCAAAATATATCGTAATTCGATGATATTTTGTTTAAATCAAATAAAGGAAAAGGGGATGATAAACGTCAAAATATTGCTGAATTCGATGATTTTTCGTACGAAACAAAATGCAAGAAAACTTGCTTAAAATGCAATATTATACGAAATTCTGAGATTTGAAGGCCAAATCACATATCGTGATACTACATGAAATAGTATCGAAATATTGGTAAAAATGAATATATTTGCGTAATATCAAACTACATGATTAACGTGAAAAAAACACTATTTTACCATATTTGAGGATTTTACCTTCAAATCATAGAGCGAGGTTTCGTATTATTTAGTTCCAAGAAAAGACATATGACAA
Organism: Procambarus clarkii; assembly: GCF_040958095.1. Classification (NCBI taxonomy): domain Eukaryota; kingdom Metazoa; phylum Arthropoda; class Malacostraca; order Decapoda; family Cambaridae; genus Procambarus; species Procambarus clarkii. Next base: position 593,113 of record NW_027189141.1, read on the forward strand.
TGTTGTTTCCAATAACTATGATAAAAAACAATGTGTGTTCATTAGAATTAACTAAAATGTTCCTGATTTTCCGTTTATATTATTGATGGAAGATGTACACGTAAAACCGCTCTAATCCTGCTGAAACGTCGATATATGCAATACAAACCGAACTTCTCCCCTTTTCAATATCTTACTCAGTATTTTAACGAGAAAGAAATGTTTGATTGAAAATGAAGTATTTAAGGTTATTATCTAATCAATTATGTGTTTGCATCATTTTTATCGCATATATATGAATTAATACCCATGGACTGAAAATTCATAAAAACGTGGAAAACGGCAAAATATTGCCAATTCGATGATATTTTGTTTAAATCATATAAAGGAAAAGGGGATGATAAACGTCAAAATATTGCTAAATTCGATGATTTTTCGTACGAAACAAAATGCAAGAAAACTTGCTTAAAATGCAATATTATGCGATATTCTGAGATTTCAAGGCCAAATCACATATCGTGATACTACATGAAATAGTATCGAAATATTGGTAAAAATGAATATATTTCCGTAATATCAAACTACATGAAAAACGTGAAAAAAGTCACTATTTAACCATATTTGAGGATTTTAACTTAGAATCATAGAGCGAGGTTTCGTATTATTTAGATCCAAGAAAAGACATATGACAATGTTGTTTCCAATACAAATGATAAAAATCAATGAGTTTTCATTAGAATTAACTAAAATGTTCCTGATTTTCCGTATATATTACTGATGGAAGATGTACACGAAAATCGCTCTATTCCGGCTGAAACGTCGATATATGCAATAAAAACAGAACTTCTCCCCTTTTCAATATCTTACTCAGTATTTTAACGAGAAACAAATAGTTGATTGAAAATGAAGTATTGAAGGTTATTATCTAATCAATTATGTGTTTGTATCATTTTTGTCGTATATATAATGAACTGATACCCATAGACTGAAAATTCACAAAAACGTGGAAAAACGGCAAAATATTGCCTAATTCGATGATATTTTGTTTAAATCACATGAAGGAAAAGGAGATGATAAACGTCAAAATATTGCTAAATTCGATGATTTTTCGTACGAAACAAAATGCAAGAAAACTTGCTTAAAATGCAATATTATGCGAAATTCTGAGATTTGAAGGCCAAATCACATATCGTGATACGACATGAAATAGTATCGAAATATTGGTAAAAATGAATATATTTGCGTAATATCAAACTGCATGATTAACGTGAAGAAGTCACTATTTTACCATATTTGAGGATTTTACCTTCAAATCATAGAGCGAGGTGTCCTATTATTTAGTTCCAGGAAAAGACATATGACAATGTTGTTTCCAATACAAATGATAAAAAACAATGTGTTTTCATTAGAATTAACTAAAATGTTCTTGATTTTCCGTTTATATTAACGAGTGAAGATGTACACGTAAAACCGCTCTAATCCGGCTGAAACGTCGATATATGCAATAAAACCCGAACTTCTCCCCTTTTCAATATCTTACTCAGTATTTTAACGAGAAACAAATAGATGATTGAAAATGAAGTATTTAAGGTTATTATCAAATCAATTATGTGTTTGCATCATTTTTATCGTATATATATGAATTAATACCCATGGACTGAAAATTTACAAAAACGTAAAAAACGGCAAAATATTGCCTAATTCGATGATATTTTGTTTAAATCACATGAATGAAAAGGGGATGATAAACGTCAAAATATTGCTAAATTCGATGATTTTTCGTACGAAACAAATGCAAGAAAACTTGCTTAAAATGCAATATTATGCGAAATTCTGAGATTTGAAGGCCAAATCACATATCGTGATACTACATGAAATAGTATCGAAATATTGGTAAAAATGAATATATTTAAGAAATATCAAACTACATAAAGAACGTGAAAAAAGTCACAATTTAACCATATTTCAGGATTTTAATTTCAAATCATAGAGCGAGGTTTCGTATTATTTAGATCCAAGAAAAGACATATGACAATGTTGTTTCCAATACAAATGATAAAATCAATGTGTTTTCATTAGAATTAACTAAAATCTTCCTGATTTTCCGTTTATATTACCGATGGAAGATGTACACGAAAACCGCTCTATTCCGGCTGAAACGTCGATATATGCAATAAAATCAGAACTTCTCCCCCGTTTAATATCTTACTCAGTATTTTAACGAGAAAGAAATAGTTGATTGAAAATGAAGTATTTAAGGTTATTATCTAATCAATTATGTGTTAATCGATAATTGAAGTATTGAAGTATCGAAAAATGAAGTATTGAAGGTTATTATCTAATCAATTATGTGTTTGTATCATTTTTATCGTATATATAATGAATTGATACCCATAGACTGAAAATTCACAAGAACGTGGAAAAACGGCAAAATATTGCCTAATTCGATGATATTTTGTATAAATTATATAAAGGAAAAGGGGATGATAAACGTCAAAATATTGCTAAATTCGATGATTTTTCGTACGAAACAAAATGCAAGAAAACTTGCTGATAATGCAATATTATGCGAAATTCTGAGATATGAAGGCCAAATCACATATCGTGATACTACATGAAATAGTATCGGAATATTGGTAAAAATGAATATATTTGCCTAATATCAAACTACATGATTAACGTGAAAAAGTCACTATTTTACCAAATTTGAGGATTTTACCTTCAAATCATAGAGCGAGGTTTCGTATTATTTAGATCCAAGAAAAGACATATGACAATGTTGTTTCCAATACAAATGATAAAAATCAATGTGTTTTCATTAGAATTAACTAAAATGTTCCTGATTTTCCGTTTATATTACCGATGGAAGATGTACACGAAAATCGCTCTATTCCGGCTGAAACGTCGATATATGCAATAAAAACAGAACTTCTCCCTTTTCAATATCTTACTCAGTATTTTAACGAGAAACAAATATTTGATTTAAAATGAAGTATTTAAGGTTATTAACTTATCAATTATGTGTTTGCATCATTTTTATCGTATATATAATGAATTAATACCATAGACTGAAAATTCACAAAAACGTGGAAAAACGGCAAAATATATCGTAATTCGATGATATTTTGTTTAAATCAAATAAAGGAAAAGGGGATGATAAACGTCAAAATATTGCTGAATTCGATGATTTTTCGTACGAAACAAAATGCAAGAAAACTTGCTTAAAATGCAATATTATACGAAATTCTGAGATTTGAAGGCCAAATCACATATCGTGATACTACATGAAATAGTATCGAAATATTGGTAAAAATGAATATATTTGCGTAATATCAAACTACATGATTAACGTGAAAAAAACACTATTTTACCATATTTGAGGATTTTACCTTCAAATCATAGAGCGAGGTTTCGTATTATTTAGTTCCAAGAAAAGACATATGACAATGTTGTTTCCAATAACTATGATAAAAAACAATGTGTGTTCATTAGAATTAACTAAAATGTTCCTGATTTTCCGTTTATATTATTGATGGAAGATGTACACGTAAAACCGCTCTAATCCTGCTGAAACGTCGATATATGCAATACAAACCGAACTTCTCCCCTTTTCAATATCTTACTCAGTATTTTAACGAGAAAGAAATGTTTGATTGAAAATGAAGTATTTAAGGTTATTATCTAATCAATTATGTGTTTGCATCATTTTTATCGCATATATATGAATTAATACCCATGGACTGAAAATTCATAAAAACGTGGAAAACGGCAAAATATTGCCAATTCGATGATATTTTGTTTAAATCATATAAAGGAAAAGGGGATGATAAACGTCAAAATATTGCTAAATTCGATGATTTTTCGTACGAAACAAAATGCAAGAAAACTTGCTTAAAATGCAATATTATGCGATATTCTGAGATTTCAAGGCCAAATCACATATCGTGATACTACATGAAATAGTATCGAAATATTGGTAAAAATGAATATATTTCCGTAATATCAAACTACATGAAAAACGTGAAAAAAGTCACTATTTAACCATATTTGAGGATTTTAACTTAGAATCATAGAGCGAGGTTTCGTATTATTTAGATCCAAGAAAAGACATATGACAATGTTGTTTCCAATACAAATGATAAAAATCAATGAGTTTTCATTAGAATTAACTAAAATGTTCCTGATTTTCCGTATATATTACTGATGGAAGATGTACACGAAAATCGCTCTATTCCGGCTGAAACGTCGATATATGCAATAAAAACAGAACTTCTCCCCTTTTCAATATCTTACTCAGTATTTTAACGAGAAACAAATAGTTGATTGAAAATGAAGTATTGAAGGTTATTATCTAATCAATTATGTGTTTGTATCATTTTTGTCGTATATATAATGAACTGATACCCATAGACTGAAAATTCACAAAAACGTGGAAAAACGGCAAAATATTGCCTAATTCGATGATATTTTGTTTAAATCACATGAAGGAAAAGGAGATGATAAACGTCAAAATATTGCTAAATTCGATGATTTTTCGTACGAAACAAAATGCAAGAAAACTTGCTTAAAATGCAATATTATGCGAAATTCTGAGATTTGAAGGCCAAATCACATATCGTGATACGACATGAAATAGTATCGAAATATTGGTAAAAATGAATATATTTGCGTAATATCAAACTGCATGATTAACGTGAAGAAGTCACTATTTTACCATATTTGAGGATTTTACCTTCAAATCATAGAGCGAGGTGTCCTATTATTTAGTTCCAGGAAAAGACATATGACAATGTTGTTTCCAATACAAATGATAAAAAACAATGTGTTTTCATTAGAATTAACTAAAATGTTCTTGATTTTCCGTTTATATTAACGAGTGAAGATGTACACGTAAAACCGCTCTAATCCGGCTGAAACGTCGATATATGCAATAAAACCCGAACTTCTCCCCTTTTCAATATCTTACTCAGTATTTTAACGAGAAACAAATAGATGATTGAAAATGAAGTATTTAAGGTTATTATCTAATCAATTATGTGTTTGCATCATTTTTATCGTATATATATGAATTAATACCCATGGACTGAAAATTTACAAAAACGTAAAAAACGGCAAAATATTGCCTAATTCGATGATATTTTGTTTAAATCACATGAATGAAAAGGGGATGATAAACGTCAAAATATTGCTAAATTCGATGATTTTTCGTACGAAACAAAATGCAAGAAAACTTGCTTAAAATGCAATATTATGCGAAATTCTGAGATTTGAAGGCCAAATCACATATCGTGATACTACATGAAATAGTATCGAAATATTGGTAAAAATGAATATATTTAAGAAATATCAAACTACATAAAGAACGTGAAAAAAGTCACAATTTAACCATATTTCAGGATTTTAATTTCAAATCATAGAGCGAGGTTTCGTATTATTTAGATCCAAGAAAAGACATATGACAATGTTGTTTCCAATACAAATGATAAAATCAATGTGTTTTCATTAGAATTAACTAAAATCTTCCTGATTTTCCGTTTATATTACCGATGGAAGATGTACACGAAAACCGCTCTATTCCGGCTGAAACGTCGATATATGCAATAAAATCAGAACTTCTCCCCCGTTTAATATCTTACTCAGTATTTTAACGAGAAAGAAATAGTTGATTGAAAATGAAGTATTTAAGGTTATTATCTAATCAATTATGTGTTAATCGATAATTGAAGTATTGAAGTATCGAAAAATGAAGTATTGAAGGTTATTATCTAATCAATTATGTGTTTGTATCATTTTTATCGTATATATAATGAATTGATACCCATAGACTGAAAATTCACAAAAACGTGGAAAAACGGCAAAATATTGCCTAATTCGATGATATTTTGTATAAATTATATAAAGGAAAAGGGGATGATAAACGTCAAAATATTGCTAAATTCGATGATTTTTCGTACGAAACAAAATGCAAGAAAACTTGCTGATAATGCAATATTATGCGAAATTCTGAGATATGAAGGCCAAATCACATATCGTGATACTACATGAAATAGTATCGGAATATTGGTAAAAATGAATATATTTGCCTAATATCAAACTACATGATTAACGTGAAAAAGTCACTATTTTACCAAATTTGAGGATTTTACCTTCAAATCATAGAGCGAGGTTTCGTATTATTTAGATCCAAGAAAAGACATATGACAATGTTGTTTCCAATACAAATGATAAAAATCAATGTGTTTTCATTAGAATTAACTAAAATGTTCCTGATTTTCCGTTTATATTACCGATGGAAGATGTACACGAAAACCGCTCTATTCCGGCTGAAACGTCGATATATGCAATAAAAACCGAACTTCTCCCCTTTTCAATATCTTACTCAGTATTTTAACGAGAAACAAATAGATGATTGAAAATGAAGTATTTAAGGTTATTTTCTAATCAATTATGTGTTTGCATCATTTTTATCGTATATATATGAATTAATACCCATGGACGGAAAATTCACAAAAACGTGGAAAACGGCAAAATATTGCCTAATTCGATGATATTTTGTTTCAATCACATGAAGGAAAAGGAGATGATAAACGTCAAAATATTGCTAATTACGATGATTTTTCGTACGAAACAAAATGCAAGAAAACTTGCTTAAAATGCAATATTATGCGATATTCTGAGATTTCAAGGCCAAATCACATATCGTGATACTTCATGAAATAGTATCGAAATATTGGTAAAAATGAATATATTTCCGAAATATCAAACTACATGAAAAACGTGAAAAAAGTCACTATTTAACCATATTTGAGGATTTTAACTTAGAATCATAGAGCGAGGTTTCGTATTATTTAGATCCAAGAAAAGACATATGACAATGTTGTTTCCAATACAAATGATAAAAATCAATGAGTTTTCATTAGAATTAACTAAAATGTTCCTGATTTTCCGTATATATTACTGATGGAAGATGTACACGAAAATCGCTCTATTCCGGCTGAAACGTCGATATATGCAATAAAAACAGAACTTCTCCCCTTTTCAATATCTTACTCAGTATTTTAACGAGAAACAAATAGTTGATTGAAAATGAAGTATTGAAGGTTATTATCTAATCAATTATGTGTTTGTATCATTTTTGTCGTATATATAATGAACTGATACCCATAGACTGAAAATTCACAAAAAACGTGGAAAAACGGCAAAATATTGCCTAATTCGATGATATTTTGTTTAAATCACATGAAGGAAAAGGAGATGATAAACGTCAAAATATTGCTAAATTCGATGATTTTTCGTACGAAACAAAATGCAAGAAAACTTGCTTAAAATGCAATATTATGCGAAATTCTGAGATTTGAAGGCCAAATCACATATCGTGATACGACATGAAATAGTATCGAAATATTGGTAAAAATGAATATATTTGCGTAATATCAAACTGCATGATTAACGTGAAAAAGTCACTATTTTACCATATTTGAGGATTTTACCTTCAAATCATAGAGCGAGGTGTCCTATTATTTAGTTCCAGGAAAAGACATATGACAATGTTGTTTCCAATACAAATGATAAAAAACAATGTGTTTTCATTAGAATTAACTAAAATGTTCTTGTTTTTCCGTTTATATTAACGAGTGAAGATGTACACGTAAAACCGCTCTAATCCTGCTGAAACGTCGATATATGCAATACAAACCGAACTTCTCCCCTTTTCAATATCTTACTCAGTATTTTAACGAGAAAGAAATGTTTGATTGAAAATGAAGTATTTAAGGTTATTATCTAATCAATTATGTGTTTGCATCATTTTTATCGCATATATATGAATTAATACCCATGGACTGAAAATTCATAAAAACGTGGAAAACGGCAAAATATTGCCAATTCGATGATATTTTGTTTAAATCACATAAAGGAAAAGGGGATGATAAACGTCAAAATATTGCTAAATTCGATGATTTTTCGTACGAAACAAAATGCAAGAAAACTTGCTTAAAATGCAATATTATGCGATATTCTGAGATTTCAAGGCCAAATCACATATCGTTATACTACATGAAATAGTATCGAAATATTGGTAAAAATGAATATATTTCCGTAATATCAAACTACATGAAAAACGTGAAAAAGTCACTATTTAACCATATTTGAGGATTTTAACTTAGAATCATAGAGCGAGGTTTCGTATTATTTAGATCCAAGAAAAGACATATGACAATGTTGTTTCCAATACAAATGATAAAAATCAATGAGTTTTCATTAGAATTAACTAAAATGTTCCTGATTTTCCGTATATATTACTGATGGAAGATGTACACGAAAATCGCTCTATTCCGGCTGAAACGTCGATATATGCAATAAAAACAGAACTTCTCCCCTTTTCAATATCTTACTCAGTATTTTAACGAGAAACAAATAGTTGATTGAAAATGAAGTATTGAAGGTTATTATCTAATCAATTATGTGTTTGTATCATTTTTGTCGTATATATAATGAACTGATACCCATAGACTGAAAATTCACAAAAACGTGGAAAAACGGCAAAATATTGCCTAATTCGATGATATTTTGTTTAAATCACATGAAGGAAAAGGAGATGATAAACGTCAAAATATTGCTAAATTCGATGATTTTTCGTACGAAACAAAATGCAAGAAAACTTGCTTAAAATGCAATATTATGCGAAATTCTGAGATTTGAAGGCCAAATCACATATCGTGATACGACATGAAATAGTATCGAAATATTGGTAAAAATGAATATATTTGCGTAATATCAAACTGCATGATTAACGTGAAGAAGTCACTATTTTACCATATTTGAGGATTTTACCTTCAAATCATAGAGCGAGGTGTCCTATTATTTAGTTCCAGGAAAAGACATATGACAATGTTGTTTCCAATACAAATGATAAAAAACAATGTGTTTTCATTAGAATTAACTAAAATGTTCTTGATTTTCCGTTTATATTACCGAGTGAAGATGTACACGTAAAACCGCTCTAATCCGGCTGAAACGTCGATATATGCAATAAAACCCGAACTTCTCCCCTTTTCAATATCTTACTCAGTATTTTAACGAGAAACAAATAGATGATTGAAAATGAAGTATTTAAGGTTATTATCTAATCAATTATGTGTTTGCATCATTTTTATCGTATATATATGAATTAATACCCATGGACTGAAAATTTACAAAAACGTAAAAAACGGCAAAATATTGCCTAATTCGATGATATTTTGTTTAAATCACATGAATGAAAAGGGGATGACAAACGTCAAAATATTGCTAAATTCGATGATTTTTCGTACGAAACAAAATGCAAGAAAACTTGCTTAAAATGCAATATTATGCGAAATTCTGAGATTTGAAGGCCAAATCACATATCGTGATACTTCATGAAATAGTATCGAAATATTGGTAAAAATGAATATATTTAAGAAATATCAAACTACATAAAGAACGTGAAAAAAGTCACAATTTAACCATATTTCAGGATTTTAATTTCAAATCATAGAGCGAGGTTTCGTATTATTTAGATCCAAGAAAAGACATATGACAATGTTGTTTCCAATACAAATGATAAAATCAATGTGTTTTCATTAGAATTAACTAAAATCTTCCTGATTTTCCGTTTATATTACCGATGGAAGATGTACACGAAAACCGCTCTATTCCGGCTGAAACGTCGATATATGCAATAAAATCAGAACTTCTCCCCCGTTTAATATCTTACTCAGTATTTTAACGAGAAAGAAATAGTTGATTGAAAATGAAGTATTTAAGGTTATTATCTAATCAATTATGTGTTAATCGATAATTGAAGTATTGAAGTATCGAAAAATGAAGTATTGAAGGTTATTATCTAATCAATTATGTGTTTGTATCATTTTTATCGTATATATAATGAATTGATACCCATAGACTGAAAATTCACAAAAACGTGGAAAAACGGCAAAATATTGCCTAATTCGATGATATTTTGTATAAATTATATAAAGGAAAAGGGGATGATAAACGTCAAAATATTGCTAAATTCGATGATTTTTCGTACGAAACAAAATGCAAGAAAACTTGCTGATAATGCAATATTATGCGAAATTCTGAGATATGAAGGCCAAATCACATATCGTGATACTACATGAAATAGTATCGGAATATTGGTAAAAATGAATATATTTGCCTAATATCAAACTACATGATTAACGTGAAAAAGTCACTATTTTACCATATTTGAGGATTTTACCTTCAAATCATAGAGCGAGGTTTCGTATTATTTAGATCCAAGAAAAGACATATGACAATGTTGTTTCCAATACAAATGATAAAAATCAATGTGTTTTCATTAGAATTAACTAAAATGTTCCTGATTTTCCGTTTATATTACCGATGGAAGATGTACACGAAAACCGCTCTATTCCGGCTGAAACGTCGATATATGCAATAAAAACCGAACTTCTCCCCTTTTCAATATCTTACTCAGTATTTTAACGAGAAACAAATAGATGATTGAAAATGAAGTATTTAAGGTTATTTTCTAATCAATTATGTGTTTGCATCATTTTTATCGTATATATATGAATTAATACCCATGGACGGAAAATTCACAAAAACGTGGAAAACGGCAAAATATTGCCTAATTCGATGATATTTTGTTTCAATCACATGAAGGAAAAGGAGATGATAAACGTCAAAATATTGCTAATTACGATGATTTTTCGTACGAAACAAAATGCAAGAAAACTTGCTTAAAATGCAATATTATGCGAAATTCTGAGATTTGAAGGCCAAATCACATATCGTGATACTACATGAAATAGTATCGAAATATTGGTAAAAATGAATATATTTACGTAATATCAAACTACATGATTAACGTGAAAAAGTCACTATTTTACCATATTTGAGGACTTTACTTTCAAATCATAGAGCGAGGTGTCCTATTATTTAGTTCCAGGAAAAGACATATGACAATGTTGTTTCCAATACAAATGATAAAAAACAATGTGTTTTCATTAGAATTAACTAAAATGTTCTTGATTTTCCGTTTATATTAACGAGTGAAGATGTACACGTAAAACCGCTCTAATCCGGCTGAAACGTCGATATATGCAATAAAACCCGAACTTCTCCCCTTTTCAATATCTTACTCAGTATTTTAACGAGAAACAAATAGATGATTGAAAATGAAGTATTTAAGGTTATTATCTAATCAATTATGTGTTTGCATCATTTTTATCGTATATATATGAATTAATACCCATGGACTGAAAATTTACAAAAACGTAAAAAACGGCAAAATATTGCCTAATTCGATGATATTTTGTTTAAATCACATGAATGAAAAGGGGATGATAAACGTCAAAATATTGCTAAATTCGATGATTTTTCGTACGAAACAAAATGCAAGAAAACTTGCTTAAAATGCAATATTATGCGAAATTCTGAGATTTGAAGGCCAAATCACATATCGTGATACTACATGAAATAGTATCGAAATATTGGTAAAAATGAATATATTTAAGAAATATCAAACTACATAAAGAACGTGAAAAAAGTCACAATTTAACCATATTTCAGGATTTTAATTTCAAATCATAGAGCGAGGTTTCGAATTATTTAGATCCAAGAAAAGACATATGACAATGTTGTTTCCAATACAAATGATAAAATCAATGTGTTTTCATTAGAATTAACTAAAATCTTCCTGATTTTCCGTTTATATTACCGATGGAAGATGTACACGAAAACCGCTCTATTCCGGCTGAAACGTCGATATATGCAATAAAATCAGAACTTCTCCCCCGTTTAATATCTTACTCAGTATTTTAACGAGAAAGAAATAGTTGATTGAAAATGAAGTATTTAAGGTTATTATCTAATCAATTATGTGTTAATCGATAATTGAAGTATTGAAGTATCGAAAAATGAAGTATTGAAGGTTATTATCTAATCAATTATGTGTTTGTATCATTTTTATCGTATATATAATGAATTGATACCCATAGACTGAAAATTCACAAAAACGTGGAAAAACGGCAAAATATTGCCTAATTCGATGATATTTTGTTTAAATTATATAAAGGAAAAGGGGATGATAAACGTCAAAATATTGCTAAATTCGATGATTTTTCGTACGAAACAAAATGCAAGAAAACTTGCTGATAATGCAATATAATGCGAAATTCTGAGATATGAAGGCCAAATCACATATCGTGATACTACATGAAATAGTATCGGAATATTGGTAAAAATGAATATATTTGCCTAATATCAAACTACATGATTAACGTGAAAAAGTCACTATTTTACCAAATTTGAGGATTTTACCTTCAAATCATAGAGCGAGGTTTCGTATTATTTAGATCCAAGAAAAGACATATGACAATGTTGTTTCCAATACAAATGATAAAAATCAATGTGTTTTCATTAGAATTAACTAAAATGTTCCTGATTTTCCGTTTATATTACCGATGGAAGATGTACACGAAAACCGCTCTATTCCGGCTGAAACGTCGATATATGCAATAAAAACCGAACTTCTCCCCTTTTCAATATCTTACTCAGTATTTTAACGAGAAACAAATAGATGATTGAAAATGAAGTATTTAAGGTTATTTTCTAATCAATTATGTGTTTGCATCATTTTTATCGTATATATATGAATTAATACCCATGGACTGAAAATTTACAAAAACGTAAAAAACGGCAAAATATTGCCTAATTCGATGATATTTTGTTTAAATCACATGAATGAAAAGGGGATGATAAACGTCAAAATATTGCTAAATTCGATGATTTTTCGTACGAAACAAAATGCAAGAAAACTTGCTTAAAATGCAATATTATGCGAAATTCTGAGATTTGAAGGCCAAATCACATATCGTGATACTACATGAAATAGTATCGAAATATTGGTAAAAATGAATATATTTAAGAAATATCAAACTACATAAAGAACGTGAAAAAAGTCACTATTTAACCATATTTGAGGATTTTAACTTCAAATCATAGAGCGAGGTTTCGTATTATTTAGATCCAAGAAAAGACATATGACAATGTTGTTTCCATTACAAATGATAAAAATCAATGTGTTTTCATTAGAATTAACTAAAATGTTCCTTATTTTCCGTTTATATTACCGATGGAAGATGTACACGTAAAACCGCTCTATTCCGGCTGAAACGTCGATATATGCAATAAAAACAGAACTTCTCCCCTTTTCAATATCTTACTCAGTATTTTAACGAGAAACAAATAGTTGATTGAAAATGAAGTATTGAAGGTTATTATCTAATCAATTATGTGTTTGTATCATTTTTGTCGTATATATAATGAATTGATACCCATAGACTGAAAATTCACAAAAACGTGGAAAAACGGCAAAATATTGCCTAATTCGATGATATTTTGTTTAAATCACATGAAGGAAAAGGAGATGATAAACGTCAAAATATTGCTAAATTCGATGATTTTTCGTACGAAACAAAATGCAAGAAAACTTGCTTAAAATGCAATATTATACGAAATTCTGAGATTTGAAGGCCAAATCACATATCGTGATACTACATGAAATAGTATCGAAATATTGGTAAAAATGAATATATTTGCGTAATATCAAACTACATGATTAACGTGAAAAAAACACTATTTTACCATATTTGAGGATTTTACCTTCAAATCATAGAGCGAGGTTTCTTATTATTTAGTTCCAAGAAAAGACATATGACAATGTTGTTTCCAATACCTATGATAAAAAACAATGTGTGTACATTAGAATTAACTAAAATGTTCCTGATTTTCCGTTTATATTACCGATGGAAGTTGTACACGTAAAACCGCTCTAATCCGGCTGAAACGTCGATATATGCAATACAAACCGAACTTCTCCCCTTTTCAATATCTTACTCAGTATTTTAACGAGAAAGAAATAGTTGATTGAAAATGAAGTATTTAAGGTTATTATCTAATCAATTATGTGTTTGCATCATTTTTATCGCATATATATGAATTAATACCCATGGACTGAAAATTCATAAAAACGTGGAAAACGGCAAAATATTGCCAATTCGATGATATTTTGTTTAAATCACATAAAGGAAAAGGGGATGATAAACGTCAAAATATTGCTAAATTCGATGATTTTTCGTACAAAACAAAATGCAAGAAAACTTGCTTAAAATGCAATATTATGCGATATTCTGAGATTTCAAGGCCAAATCACATATCGTGATACTACATGAAATAGTATCGAAATATTGGTAAAAATGAATATATTTACGTAATATCAAACTACATGAAAAACGTGAAAAAAGTCACTATTTAACCATATTTGAGGATTTTAACTTAGAATCATAGAGCGAGGTTTCGTATTATTTAGATCCAAGAAAAGACATATGACAATGTTGTTTCCAATACAAATGATAAAAATCAATGAGTTTTCATTAGAATTAACTAAAATGTTCCTGATTTTCCGTATATATTACTGATGGAAGATGTACACGAAAATCGCTCTATTCCGGCTGAAACGTCGATATATGCAATAAAAACAGAACTTCTCCCCTTTTCAATATCTTACTCAGTATTTTAACGAGAAACAAATAGTTGATTGAAAATGAAGTATTTAAGGTTATTATCTAATCAATTATGTGTTTGCATCATTTTTATCGTATATATAATGAATTAATACCCATAGACTGAAAATTCACAAAAACGTGGAAAAACGGCAAAATATTGCCTAATTCGATGATATTTTGTTTAAATCAAATAAAGGAAAAGGGGGATGATAAACGTCAAAATATTGCTAAATTCGATGATTTTTCGTACGAAACAAAATGCAAGAAAACTTGCTTAAAATGCAATATTATACGAAATTCTGAGATTTGAAGGCCAAATCACATATCGTGATACTACATGAAATAGTATCGAAATATTGGTAAAAATGAATTTATTTGCGTAATATCAAACTACATGATTAACGTGAAAAAAAACACTATTTTACCATATTTGAGGAGGATACCATATTTTACCTTCAAATCAAAGTGCGAGGTTTCGTATTATTTAGTTCCAAGAAAAGACATATGACAATGTTGTTTCCAATACAAATGATAAAAAACAATGTGTTTTCATTAGAATTAACTAAAATATTCTTGATTTTCCGTTTATATTAACGAGGGAAGATGTACACGTAAAACCGCTCTAATCCGGCTGAAACGTCGATATATGCAATAAAAACCGAACTTCTTCCCTTTTCAATATCTTACTCAGTATTTTAACGAGAAACAAATAGATGATTGAAAATGAAGTATTTAAGGTTATTATCTAATAAATTATGTGTTTGCATCATTTTTATCGTATATATATATATGAATTAATACCCATGGACTGAAAATTCACAAAAACGTGGAAAACGGCAAAATATTGCCTAATTCGATGATTTTTTGTTTAAATCACATGAAGGAAAAGGGATGATAAACGTCAAAATATTGCTAAATTCGATGATTTTTCGTACGAAACAAAATGCAAGAAAACTTGCTTAAAATGCAATATTATGCGAAATTCTGAGATTTGAAGGCCAAATCACATATCGTGATACTACATGAAATAGTATCGGAATATTGGTAAAAATGAATATATTTGCCTTATATCAAACTACATGATTAACGTGAAAAAGTCACTATTTTACCATATTTGAGGACATTACTTTCAAATCATAGAGCGAGGTTTCGTATTATTTAGATCCAAGAAAAGACATATGACAATGTTGTTTCCAATACAAATGATAAAAATCAATGTGTTTTCATTAGAATTAACTAAAATGTTCCTGATTTTCCGTTTATATTACCGATGGAAGATGTACACGTAAAACCGCTCTATTCCGGCTGAAACGTCGATATATGCAATAAAAACAGAACTTCTCCCCTTTTCAATATCTTACTCAGTATTTTAACGAGAAACAAATAGATGATTGAAAATGAAGTATTTAAGGTTATTATCTAATCAATTATGTGTTTGCATCATTTTTATCGTATATATATGAATTAATACCCATGGACGGAAAATTCACAAAAACGTGAAAAGCGGCAAAATATTGCCTAATTCGATGATATTTTGTTTAAATCACATGAAGGAAAAGGAGATGATAAACGTCAAAATATTACTAAATTCGATGATTTTTCGTACGAAACAAAATGCAAGAAAACTTGCTTAAAATGCAATATTATGCGAAATTCTGAGATTTGAAGGCCAAATCACATATCGTGATACTACATGAAATAGTATCGAAATATTGGTAAAAATGAATATATTTGCGTAATATCAAACTGCATGATTAACGTGAAAAAGTCACTATTTTACCATATTTGAGGATTTTACCTTCAAATCATAGAGCGAGGTTTCGAATTATTTAGTTCCAGGAAAAGACATATGACAATGTTGTTTCCAATACAAATGATAAAAAACAATGTGTTTTCATTAGAATTAACTAAAATGTTCTTGATTTTCCGTTTATATTAAAGAGTGAAGATGTACACGTAAAACCGCTCTAATCCGGCTGAAACGTCGATATATGCAATAAAACCCGAACTTCTCCCCTTTTCAATATCTTACTCAGTATTTTAACGAGAAACAAATAGATGATTGAAAATGAAGTATTTAAGGTTATTATCTAATCAATTATGTGTTTGCGTCATTTTTATCGTATATATATGAATTAATACCCATGGACGGAAAATTCACAAAAACGTGGAAAACGGAAAAATATTCCCTAATTCGATGATATTTTGTTTAAATCACATGAAGGAAAAGGAGATGATAAACGTCAAAATATTGCTAAATTCGATGATTTTTCGTACGAAACAAAATGCAAGAAAACTTGCTTAAAATGCAATATTGTGCGAAATTCTGAGATTTGAAGGCCAAATCACATATCGTGATACGACATGAAATAGTATCGAAATATTGGTATAAATGAATATATTTACGTAATATCAAACTACATGAAAAACGTGAAAAAAGTCACTATTTAACCATATATGAGGATTTTAAATTCAAATCATAGAGCGAGGTTTCGTATTATTTAGATCCAAGAAAAGACATATGACAATGTTGTTTCCAATACAAATGATAAAAATCAATGTGTTTTCATTAGAATTAACGAAAATGTTCCTGATTTTCCGTTTATATTACCGATGAAAGATGTACACGAAAATCGCTCTATTCCGGCTGAAACGTCGATATATGCAATAAAAACAGAACTTCTCCCCTTTTCAATATCTTACTCAGTATTTTAACGAGAAACAAATAGTTGATTTAAAATGAAGTATTTAAGGTTATTAACTAATCAATTATGTGTTTGCATCATTTTTATCGTATATATAATGAATTAATACCATAGACTGAAAATTCACAAAAACGTGGAAAAACGGCAAAATATATCCTAATTCGATGATATTTTGTTTAAATCAAATAAAGGAAAAGGGGATGATAAACGTCAAAATATTGCTGAATTCGATGATTTTTCGTACGAAACAAAATGCAAGAAAACTTGCTTAAAATGCAATATTATACGAAATTCTGAGATTTGAAGGCCAAATCACATATCGTGATACTACATGAAATAGTATCGAAATATTGGTAAAAATGAATATATTTGCGTAATATCAAACTACATGATTAACGTGAAAAAAACACTATTTTACCATATTTGAGGATTTTACCTTCAAATCATAGAGCGAGGTTTCGTATTATTTAGTTCCAAGAAAAGACATATGACAATGTTGTTTCCAATACCTATGATAAAAAACAATGTGTGTTCATTAGAATTAACTAAAATGTTCCTGATTTTCCGTTTATATTACCGATGGAAGATGTACACGTAAAACCGCTCTAATCAGGCTGAAACGTCGATATATGCAATACAAACCGAACTTCTCCCCTTTTCAATATCTTACTCAGTATTTTAACGAGAAAGAAATAGTTGATTGAAAATGAAGTATTTAAGGTTATTATCTAATCAATTATGTGTTTGCATCATTTTTATCGCATATATATGAATTAATACCCATAAACTGAAAATTCATAAAAACGTGGAAAACGGCAAAATATTGCCAATTCGATGATATTTTGTTTAAATCACATAAAGGAAAAGGGGATGATAAACGTCAAAATATTGCTAAATTCGATGATTTTTCGTACGAAACAAAATGCAAGAAAACTTGCTTAAAATGCAATATTATGCGATATTCTGAGATTTCAAGGCCAAATCACATATCGTGATACTACATGAAATAGTATCGAAATATTGGTAAAAATGAATATATTTACGTAATATCAAACTACATGAAAAACGTGAAAAAAGTCACTATTTAACCATATTTGAGGATTTTAACTTAGAATCATAGAGCGAAGTTTCGTATTATTTAGATCCAAGAAAAGACATATGACAATGTTGTTTCCAATACAAATGATAAAAATCAATGAGTTTTCATTAGAATTAACTAAAATGTTCCTGATTTTCCGTATATATTACTGATGGAAGATGTACACGAAAATCGCTCTATTCCGGCTGAAACGTCGATATATGCAATAAAAACAGAACTTCTCCCCTTTTCAATATCTTACTCAGTATTTTAACGAGAAACAAATAGATGATTGCAATGAAGTATTTAAGGTTATTATCTAATCAATTATGTGTTTGCATCATTTTTATCGTATATATATGAATTAATACCCATGGACTGAAAATTCACAAAAACGTGGAAAACGGCAAAATATTGCCTAATTCGATGATATTTTATTTAAATCACATGATGGAAAAGGGGATGATAAACGTCAAAATATTGCTAAATTCGATGATTTTTCGTACGAAACAAAATGCAAGAAAACTTGCTTAAAATGCAATATTATGCGAAATTCTGAGATTTGAAGGCCAAATCACATATCGTGATACTACATGAAATAGTATCGAAATATTGGTAAAAATTAATATATTTGCGTAATATCAAACAACATGATTAACGTGAAAAAGTCACTATTTTACCATATTTGAGGATTTTACCTTCAAATCATAGAGCGAGGTTTCGTATTATTTAGTTCCAAGAGAAGACATATGACAATGTTGTTTCCAATGCAAATGATAAAAATCAATGTGTTTTCATTAGAATTAACTAAAATGTTCCTGATTTTCCGTTTATATTACCGATGGAAGATGTACACGTAAAACCGCTCTATTCCGTCTGAAACGTCGATATATGCAATAAAAACAGAACTTCTCCCCATTTCAATATCTTACTCAGTATTTTAACGAGAAACAAATAGTTGATTGAAAATGAAGTATTTAAGGTTATTATCTAATCAATTATGTGTTTGCATCATTTTTATCGCATATATATGAATTAATACCCATGGACTGAAAATTCACAAAAACGTGGAAAAACGGCAAAATATTGCCTAATTCGATGATATTTTGTTTAAATCAAATAAAGGAAAAGGGGATGATAAACGTCAAAATATTGCTAAATTCGATGATTTTTCGTACGAAACAAAATGCAAGAAAACTTGCTTAAAATGCAATATTATGCGAAATTCTGAGATTTCAAGGCCAAATCACATATCCTGATACTACATGAAATAGTATCGAAATATTGGTAAAAATGAATATATTTACGTAATATCAAACTACATGAAAAACGTGAAAAAAGTCACTATTTAACCATATTTGAGGATTTTAACTTAGAATCATAGAGCGAGGTTTCGTATTATTTAGATCCAAGAAAAGACATATGACAATGTTGTTTCCAATACAAATGATAAAAATCAATGAGTTTTCATTACAATTAACTAAAATGTTCCTGATTTTCCGTTTATATTACCGATGGAAGATGTAAACGTAAAACCGCTCTAATCCGGCTGAAACGTCGATATATGCAATACAAACCGAACTTTTCCCCTTTTCAATATCTTATTCAGTATTTTAACGAGAAACAAATAGATGATTGCAATGAAGTATTTAAGGTTATTATCTAATCAATTATGTGTTTGCATCATTTTTATCGTATATATATGAATTAATACCCATGGACTGAAAATTCACAAAAACGTGGAAAACGGCAAAATATTGCCTAATTCGATAATATTTTATTTAAATCACATGATGGAAAAGGGGATGATAAACGTCAAAATATTGCTAAATTCGATGATTTTTCGTACGAAACAAAATGCAAGAAAACTTGCTTAAAATGCAATATTATGCGAAATTCTGAGATTTGAAGGCCAAATCACATATCGTGATACGACATGAAATAGTATCGAAATATTGGTAAAAATTAATATATTTGCGTAATATCAAACAACATGATTAACGTGAAAAAGTCACTATTTTACCATATTTGAGGATTTTACCTTCAAATCATAGAGCGAGGTTTCGTATTATTTAGTTCCAAGAGAAGACATATGACAATGTTGTTTCCAATGCAAATGATAAAAATCAATGTGTTTTCATTAGAATTAACTAAAATGTTCCTGATTTTCCGTTTATATTACCGATGGAAGATGTACACGTAAAACCGCTCTATTCCGTTTGAAACGTCGATATATGCAATAAAAACAGAACTTCTCCCCATTTCAATATCTTACTCAGTATTTTAACGAGAAACAAATAGTTGATTGAAAATGAAGTATTTAAGGTTATTATCTAATCAATTATGTGTTTGCATCATTTTTATCGCATATATATGAATTAATACCCATGGACTGAAAATTCACAAAAACGTGGAAAAACGGCAAAATATTGCCTAATTCGATGATATTTTGTTTAAATCAAATAAAGGAAAAGGGGGATAATAAACGTCAAAATATTGCTAAATTCGATGATTTTTCGTACGAAACAAAATGCAAGAAAACTTGCTTAAAATGCAATATTATACGAAATTCTGAGATTTGAAGGCCAAATCACATATCGTGATACTACATGAAATAGTATCGAAATATTGGTAAAATGAATATATTTGCGTAATATCAAACTACATGATTAACGTGAAAAAAACACTATTTTACCAAATTTGAGGAGGATACCATATTTTACCTTCAAATCAAAGAGCGAGGTTTCGTATTATTTAGTTCCAAGAAAAGACATATGACAATGTTGTTTCCAATACAAATGATAAAAAACAATGTGTTTTCATTAGAATTAACTAAAATGTTCTTGATTTTCCGTTTATATTAACGAGGGAAGATGTACACGTAAAACCGCTCTAATCCGGCTGAAACGTCGATATATGCAATAAAAACCGAACTTCTCCCCTTTTCAATATCTTACTCAGTATTTTAACGAGAAACAAATAGATGATTGAAAATGAAGTATTTAAGGTTATTATCTAATCAATTATGTGTTTGCATCATTTTTATCGTATATATATGAATTAATACCCATGGACGGAAAATTCACAAAAACGTGGAAAGCGGCAAAATATTGCCTAATTCGATGATATTTTGTTTAAATCACATGAAGGAAAAGGAGATGATAAACGTCAAAATATTACTAAATTCGATGATTTTTCGTACGAAACAAAATGCAAGAAAACTTGCTTAAAATGCAATATTATGCGAAATTCTGAGATTTGAAGGCCAAATCACACATCGTGATACTACATGAAATAGTATCGAAATATTGGTAAAAATGAATATATTTACGTAATATCAAATTACATGAAAAAAGTCACTATTTAACCATATTTCAGGATTTTAATTTCAAATCATAGAGCGAGGTTTCGTATTATTTAGATCCAAGAAAAGACATATGACAATGTTGTTTCCAATACAAATGATAAAAATCAATGTGTTTTCATTAGAATTAACTAAAATGTTCCTGATTTTCCGTATATATTACTGATGGAAGATGTACACGAAAATCGCTCTATTCCGGCTGAAACGTCGAAATATGCAATAAAAACAGAACTTCTCCCCTTTTAATATCTTACTCAGTATTTTAACGAGAAACAAATAGTTGATTGAAAATTAAGTATTTAAGGTTATTATCTAATCAATTATGTGTTTGCATCATTTTTATCGTATATATAATGAATTAATACCCATAGACTGAAAATTCACAAAAACGTGGAAAAACGGCAAAATATTGCCTAATTCGATGATATTTTGTTTAAATCAAATAAAGGAAAAGGGGATGATAAACGTCAAAATATTGCTAAATTCGATGATTTTTCGTATGAAACAAAATGCAAGAAAACTTGCTTAAAATGCAATATTATGCGAAATTCTGAGATATGAAGGCCAAATCACATATCGTGATACTACATGAAATAGAATCGAAATATTGGTAAAAATGAATATATTTGCGTAATATCAAACTACATGAATAACGTGAAAAAGTCACTATTATACCATATTTGAGGATTTTACCTTCAAATCATAGAGCGAGGTTTCGTATTATTTAGTTCTAAGAAAAGACATATGACAATGTTGTTTCCAATACAAATGATAAAAAACAATGTGTTTTCATTAGAATTAACTAAAATGTTCCTGATTTTCCGTTTATATTACCGATGGAAGATGTACACGAAAACCGCTCTATTCCGGCTGAAACGTCGATATATGCAATAAAATTAGAACTTCTTCCCCTTTCAATATCATACTCAGTATTTTAACGAGAAAGAAATAGTTGATTGAAAATGAAGTATTTAAGGTTATTATCTAATCAATTATGTGTTTGCATCATTTTTATCGAATATATAATGAATTAATACCCATAAACTGAAAATTCACAAAAATTTGGAAAAGCGGCAAAATATTGCCTAATTCGATGATATTTTGTTTAAAGCACATAAAGGAAAAGGGGATGATAAACGTCAAAATATTGCTAAATTCGATGATTTTTCGTACGAAACAAAATGCAAGAAAACTTGCTTAAAATGCAATATTATGCGAAATTCTGAGATATGAAGGCCAAATCACATATCGTGATACTACATGAAATAGTATCGGAATATTGGTAAAAATGAATATATTTGCGTAATATCAAACTACATGATTAACGTGAAAAAGTCACTATTTTACCATATTTGAGGATTTTACCTTCATATCATAGAGCGAGGTTTCGTATTATTTAGATCCAAGAAAAGACATATGACAATGTTGTTTCCAATACAAATGATAAAAATCAATGTGTTTTCATTAGAATTAACTAAAATGTTCCTGATTTTCCGTTTATATTAACGAGGGAAGATGTTCACGTAAAATCGCTCTATTCCGGCTGAAACGTCGATATATACAATAAAAACCGAACTTCTCCCCTTTTCAATATCTTACTCAGTATTTTAACAAGAAGCAAATAGATGATTGAAAATGAAGTATTTAAGGTTATTATCTAATCATTTATGTGTTTACATCATTTTTATCGTATATATATGAATTAATACCCATGGACTGAAAATTCACAAAAACGTGGAAAACGGCAAAATATTGCCTAATTCGATGATATTTTGTTTAAATCACATGAAGGAAAAGGGGTTGATAAACGTCAAAATATTGCTAAATTCGATGATTTTTCGTACGAAACAAAATTCAAGAAAACTTGCTTAAAATGCAATATTATGCGAAATTCTGCGATTTGAAGGCCAAATCACATATCGTGATACTACATGAAATAGTATCGAAATATTAGTAAAAATGAATATATTTACGTAATATCAAACTACATAAAAAACGTGAAAAAAGTCACTATTTAACCATATTTCAGGATTTTAATTTCAAATCATAGAGCGAGGTTTTGTATTATTTAGATCCAAGAAAATACATATGACAATGTTGTTTCCAATACAAATGATAAAAATTAATGTGTTTTCATTAGAATTAACTAAAATGTTCCTGATTTTCCGTATATATTACTGATGGAAGATGTACACGAAAATCGCTCTATTCCGGCTGAAACGTCGATATATGCAATAAAAACAGAACTTCTCCCCTTTTCAATATCTTACTCAGTATTTTAACGAGAAACAAATAGTTGATTGAAAATGAAGTATTTAAGGTTATTATCTAATCAATTATGTGTTTGCATCATTTTTATCGTATATATAATGAATTAATACCCATAGACTGAAAATTCACAAAAACGTGGAAAAACGGCAAAATATTGCCTAATTCGATGATATTTTGTTTAAATCAAATAAAGGAAAAGGGGATGATAAACGTCAAAATATTGCTAAATTCGATGATTTTTCGTATGAAACAAAATGCAAGAAAACTTGCTTAAAATGCAATATTATGCGAAATTCTGAGATTTGAAGGCCAAATCACATATCGTGATACTACATGAAATAGTATCGAAATATTGGTAAAAATGAATATATTTGCGTAATATCAAAGTACATGATTAACGTGAAAAAGTCACTATTATACCATATTTGAGGATTTTACCTTCAAATCATAGAGCGAGGTTTCGTATTATTTAGTTCTAAGAAAAGACATATGACAATGTTGTTTCCAATACAAATGATAAAAAACAATGTGTTTTCATTAGAATTAACTAAAATGTTCCTGATTTTCCGTTTATATTACCGATGGAAGATGTACACGAAAACCGCTCTATTCCGGCTGAAACGTCGATATATGCAATAAAATTAGAACTTCTCCCCCTTTCAATATCTTACTCAGTATTTTAACGAGAAAGAAATAGGTGATTGAAAATGAAGTATTTAAGGTTATTATCTAATCAATTATGTGTTTGCATCATTTTTATCGTATATATAATGAATTAATACCCATAAACTGAAAATTCACAAAAATGTGGAAAAGCGGCAAAATATTGCCTAATTCGATGATATTTTGTTTAAATCACATAAAGGAAAAGGGGATGATAAACGTCAAAATATTGCTAAATTCAATGATTTTTCGTACGAAACAAAATGCAAGAAAACTTGCTTAAAATGCAATATTATGCGAAATTCTGAGATATGAAGGCCAAATCACATATCGTGATACTACATGAAATAGTATCGGAATATTGGTAAAAATGAATATATTTGCCTAATATCAAACTACATGATTAACGTGAAAAAGTCACAATTTTACCATATTTGAGGATTTTACCTTCAAATCATAGAGCGAGGTTTCGTATTATTTAGATCCAAGAAAAGACATATGACAATGTTGTTTCCAATACAAATGATAAAAATCAATGTGTTTTCATTAGAATTAACTAAAATGTTCCTGATTTTCCGTTTATATTACCGATGGAAGATGTACACGAAAACCGCTCTATTCCGGCTGAAACATCGATATATGCAATAAAATCAGAACTCCCCCTTTCAATATCTTACTCAGTATTTTAACGAGAAAGAAATAGTTGATTGAAAATGAAGTATTTAAGGTTATTATCTAATCAATTATGTGTTTGCATCATTCTTATCGTATATATATGAATTAATACCCATGGACTAAAAATTCAAAAAAACGTGGAAAACGGCAAAATATTGCCTAATTCGATGATATTTTGTTTAAATCACATAAAGGAAAAGGGGATGATAAACGTCAAAATATTGCTAAATTCGATGATTTTTCGTACGAAACAAAATGCAAGAAAACTTGCTTAAAATGCAATATTATGCGAAATTCTGAGATTTGAAGGCCAAATCACATATCGTGATACTACATGAAATAGTATCGAAATATTGGTAAAAATGAATATATTTGCGTAATATCAAACTACATGATTAACGTGAAAAAAAACACTATTTTACCATATTTGAGGATTTTACCTTCAAATCATAGAGCGAGGTTTCGTATTATTTAGTTCCAAGAAAAGACATATGATCATTTTTACCAATATTTCGATTCTATTTCATGTAGTATCACGATATGTGATTTGGCCTTCATATCTCAGAATTTCGCATAATATTGCATTTTAAGCAAGTTTTCATGCATTTTGTTTCATACGAAAAATCATCGAATTTAGCAATATTTTGACGTTTATCATCCCCTTTTCCTTTATTTGATTTAAACAAAATATCATCGAATTAGGCAATATTTTGCCGTTTTTCCACGTTTTTGTGAATTTTCAGTCTATGGGTATTAATTCATTATATATACGATAAAAATGATGCAAACACATAATTGATTAGATAATAACCTTAAATACTTAATTTTCAATCAACTATTTGTTTCTCGTTAAAATACTGAGTAAGATATTAAAAGGGGAGAAGTTCTGTTTTTATTGCATATTTCGACGTTTCAGCCGGAATAGAGCGATTTTCGTGTACATCTTCCATCAGTAATATATACGGAAAATCAGGAACATTTTAGTTAATTCTAATGAAAACACATTGATTTTTATCATTTGTATTGGAAACAACATTGTCATATGTCTTTTCTTGGATCTAAATAATACGAAACCTCGCTCTATGATTTGAAATTAAAATCCTGAAATATGGTTAAATAGTGACTTTTTTCATGTAATTTGATATTACGTAAATATATTCATTTTTACCAATATTTCGATACTATTTCATGTAGTATCACGATGTGTGATTTGGCCTTCAAATCTCAGAATTTCGCATAATATTGCATTTTAAGCAAGTTTTCTTGCATTTTGTTTCGTACGAAAAATCATCGAATTTAGTAATATTTTGACGTTTATCATCTCCTTTTCCTTCATGTGATTTAAACAAAATATCATCGAATTAGGCAATATTTTGCCGCTTTCCACGTTTTTGTGAATTTTCCGTCCATGGGTATTAATTCATATATATACGATAAAAATGATGCAAACACATAATTGATTAGATAATAACCTTAAATACTTCATTTTCAATCATCTATTTGTTTCTCGTTAAAATACTGAGTAAGATATTGAAAAGGGGAGAAGTTCGGTTTTTATTGCATATATCGACGTTTCAGCCGGATTAGAGCGGTTTTACGTGTACATCTTCCCTCGTTAATATAAACGGAAAATCAAGAACATTTTAGTTAATTCTAATGAAAACACATTGTTTTTTATCATTTGTATTGGAAACAACATTGTCATATGTCTTTTCTTGGAACTAAATAATACGAAACCTCGCTCTTTGATTTGAAGGTAAAATATGGTATCCTCCTCAAATTTGGTAAAATAGTGTTTTTTTCACGTTAATCATGTAGTTTGATATTACGCAAATATATTCATTTTACCAATATTTCGATACTATTTCATGTAGTATCACGATATGTGATTTGGCCTTCAAATCTCAGAATTTCGTATAATATTGCATTTTAAGCAAGTTTTCTTGCATTTTGTTTCGTACGAAAAATCATCGAATTTAGCAATATTTTGACGTTTATTATCCCCCTTTTCCTTTATTTGATTTAAACAAAATATCATCGAATTAGGCAATATTTTGCCGTTTTTCCACGTTTTTGTGAATTTTCAGTCCATGGGTATTAATTCATATATATGCGATAAAAATGATGCAAACACATAATTGATTAGATAATAACCTTAAATACTTCATTTTCAATCAACTATTTGTTTCTCGTTAAAATACTGAGTAAGATATTGAAATGGGGAGAAGTTCTGTTTTTATTGCATATATCGACGTTTCAAACGGAATAGAGCGGTTTTACGTGTACATCTTCCATCGGTAATATAAACGGAAAATCAGGAACATTTTAGTTAATTCTAATGAAAACACATTGATTTTTATCATTTGCATTGGAAACAACATTGTCATATGTCTTCTCTTGGAACTAAATAATACGAAACCTCGCTCTATGATTTGAAGGTAAAATCCTCAAATATGGTAAAATAGTGACTTTTTCACGTTAATCATGTTGTTTGATATTACGCAAATATATTAATTTTTACCAATATTTCGATACTATTTCATGTCGTATCACGATATGTGATTTGGCCTTCAAATCTCAGAATTTCGCATAATATTGCATTTTAAGCAAGTTTTCTTGCATTTTGTTTCGTACGAAAAATCATCGAATTTAGCAATATTTTGACGTTTATCATCCCCTTTTCCATCATGTGATTTAAATAAAATATTATCGAATTAGGCAATATTTTGCCGTTTTCCACGTTTTTGTGAATTTTCAGTCCATGGGTATTAATTCATATATATACGATAAAAATGATGCAAACACATAATTGATTAGATAATAACCTTAAATACTTCATTGCAATCATCTATTTGTTTCTCGTTAAAATACTGAATAAGATATTGAAAAGGGGAAAAGTTCGGTTTGTATTGCATATATCGACGTTTCAGCCGGATTAGAGCGGTTTTACGTTTACATCTTCCATCGGTAATATAAACGGAAAATCAGGAACATTTTAGTTAATTGTAATGAAAACTCATTGATTTTTATCATTTGTATTGGAAACAACATTGTCATATGTCTTTTCTTGGATCTAAATAATACGAAACCTCGCTCTATGATTCTAAGTTAAAATCCTCAAATATGGTTAAATAGTGACTTTTTTCACGTTTTTCATGTAGTTTGATATTACGTAAATATATTCATTTTTACCAATATTTCGATACTATTTCATGTAGTATCAGGATATGTGATTTGGCCTTGAAATCTCAGAATTTCGCATAATATTGCATTTTAAGCAAGTTTTCTTGCATTTTGTTTCGTACGAAAAATCATCGAATTTAGCAATATTTTGACGTTTATCATCCCCTTTTCCTTTATTTGATTTAAACAAAATATCATCGAATTAGGCAATATTTTGCCGTTTTTCCACGTTTTTGTGAATTTTCAGTCCATGGGTATTAATTCATATATATGCGATAAAAATGATGCAAACACATAATTGATTAGATAATAACCTTAAATACTTCATTTTCAATCAACTATTTGTTTCTCGTTAAAATACTGAGTAAGATATTGAAATGGGGAGAAGTTCTGTTTTTATTGCATATATCGACGTTTCAGACGGAATAGAGCGGTTTTACGTGTACATCTTCCATCGGTAATATAAACGGAAAATCAGGAACATTTTAGTTAATTCTAATGAAAACACATTGATTTTTATCATTTGCATTGGAAACAACATTGTCATATGTCTTCTCTTGGAACTAAATAATACGAAACCTCGCTCTATGATTTGAAGGTAAAATCCTCAAATATGGTAAAATAGTGACTTTTTCACGTTAATCATGTTGTTTGATATTACGCAAATATATTAATTTTTACCAATATTTCGATACTATTTCATGTAGTATCACGATATGTGATTTGGCCTTCAAATCTCAGAATTTCGCATAATATTGCATTTTAAGCAAGTTTTCTTGCATTTTGTTTCGTACGAAAAATCATCGAATTTAGCAATATTTTGACGTTTATCATCCCCTTTTCCATCATGTGATTTAAATAAAATATCATCGAATTAGGCAATATTTTGCCGTTTTCCACGTTTTTGTGAATTTTCAGTCCATGGGTATTAATTCATATATATACGATAAAAATGATGCAAACACATAATTGATTAGATAATAACCTTAAATACTTCATTGCAATCATCTATTTGTTTCTCGTTAAAATACTGAGTAAGATATTGAAAAGGGGAGAAGTTCTGTTTTTATTGCATATATCGACGTTTCAGCCGGAATAGAGCGATTTTCGTGTACATCTTCCATCAGTAATATATACGGAAAATCAGGAACATTTTAGTTAATTCTAATGAAAACTCATTGATTTTTATCATTTGTATTGGAAACAACATTGTCATATGTCTTTTCTTGGATCTAAATAATACGAAACTTCGCTCTATGATTCTAAGTTAAAATCCTCAAATATGGTTAAATAGTGACTTTTTTCACGTTTTTCATGTAGTTTGATATTACGTAAATATATTCATTTTTACCAATATTTCGATACTATTTCATGTAGTATCACGATATGTGATTTGGCCTTGAAATCTCAGAATATCGCATAATATTGCATTTTAAGCAAGTTTTCTTGCATTTTGTTTCGTACGAAAAATCATCGAATTTAGCAATATTTTGACGTTTAATCATCCCCTTTTCCTTTATGTGATTTAAACAAAATATCATCGAATTGGCAATATTTTGCCGTTTTCCACGTTTTTATGAATTTTCAGTTTATGGGTATTAATTCATATATATGCGATAAAAATGATGCAAACACATAATTGATTAGATAATAACCTTAAATACTTCATTTTCAATCAACTATTTCTTTCTCGTTAAAATACTGAGTAAGATATTGAAAAGGGGAGAAGTTCGGTTTGTATTGCATATATCGACGTTTCAGCCTGATTAGAGCGGTTTTACGTGTACATCTTCCATCGGTAATATAAACGGAAAATCAGGAACATTTTAGTTAATTCTAATGAACACACATTGTTTTTTATCATAGGTATTGGAAACAACATTGTCATATGTCTTTTCTTGGAACTAAATAATACGAAACCTCGCTCTATGATTTGAAGGTAAAATCCTCAAATATGGTAAAATAGTGTTTTTTTCACGTTAATCATGTAGTTTGATATTACGCAAATATATTCATTTTTACCAATATTTCGATACTATTTCATGTAGTATCACGATATGTGATTTGGCCTTCAAATCTCAGAATTTCGTATAATATTGCATTTTAAGCAAGTTTTCTTGCATTTTGTTTCGTACGAAAAATCATCGAATTCAGCAATATTTTGACGTTTATCATCCCCTTTTCCTTTATTTGATTTAAACAAAATATCATCGAATTAGGATATATTTTGCCGTTTTTCCACGTTTTTGTGAATTTTCAGTCTATGGTATTAATTCATTATATATACGATAAAAATGATGCAAACACATAATTGATTAGTTAATAACCTTAAATACTTCATTTTAAATCAACTATTTGTTTCTCGTTAAAATACTGAGTAAGATATTGAAAAGGGGAGAAGTTCTGTTTTTATTGCATATATCGACGTTTCAGCCGGAATAGAGCGATTTTCGTGTACATCTTTCATCGGTAATATAAACGGAAAATCAGGAACATTTTCGTTAATTCTAATGAAAACACATTGATTTTTATCATTTGTATTGGAAACAACATTGTCATATGTCTTTTCTTGGATCTAAATAATACGAAACCTCGCTCTATGATTTGAATTTAAAATCCTCATATATGGTTAAATAGTGACTTTTTTCACGTTTTTCATGTAGTTTGATATTACGTAAATATATTCATTTATACCAATATTTCGATACTATTTCATGTCGTATCACGATATGTGATTTGGCCTTCAAATCTCAGAATTTCGCACAATATTGCATTTTAAGCAAGTTTTCTTGCATTTTGTTTCGTACGAAAAATCATCGAATTTAGCAATATTTTGACGTTTATCATCTCCTTTTCCTTCATGTGATTTAAACAAAATATCATCGAATTAGGGAATATTTTTCCGTTTTCCACGTTTTTGTGAATTTTCCGTCCATGGGTATTAATTCATATATATACGATAAAAATGACGCAAACACATAATTGATTAGATAATAACCTTAAATACTTCATTTTCAATCATCTATTTGTTTCTCGTTAAAATACTGAGTAAGATATTGAAAAGGGGAGAAGTTCGGGTTTTATTGCATATATCGACGTTTCAGCCGGATTAGAGCGGTTTTACGTGTACATCTTCACTCTTTAATATAAACGGAAAATCAGGAACATTTTAGTTAATTCTAATGAAAACACATTGTTTTTTATCATTTGTATTGGAAACAACATTGTCATATGTCTTTTCCTGGAACTAAATAATTCGAAACCTCGCTCTATGATTTGAAGGTAAAATCCTCAAATATGGTAAAATAGTGACTTTTTCACGTTAATCATGCAGTTTGATATTACGCAAATATATTCATTTTTACCAATATTTCGATACTATTTCATGTAGTATCACGATATGTGATTTGGCCTTCAAATCTCAGAATTTCGCATAATATTGCATTTTAAGCAAGTTTTCTTGCATTTTGTTTCGTACGAAAAATCATCGAATTTAGTAATATTTTGACGTTTATCATCTCCTTTTCCTTCATGTGATTTAAACAAAATATCATCGAATTAGGCAATATTTTGCCGCTTTTCACGTTTTTGTGAATTTTCCGTCCATGGGTATTAATTCATATATATACGATAAAAATGATGCAAACACATAATTGATTAGATAATAACCTTAAATACTTCATTTTCAATCATCTATTTGTTTCTCGTTAAAATACTGAGTAAGATATTGAAAAGGGGAGAAGTTCTGTTTTTATTGCATATATCGACGTTTCAGCCGGAATAGAGCGGTTTTACGTGTACATCTTCCATCGGTAATATAAACGGAAAATCAGGAACATTTTAGTTAATTCTAATGAAAACACATTGATTTTTATCATTTGTATTGGAAACAACATTGTCATATGTCTTTTCTTGGATCTAAATAATACGAAACCTCGCTCTATGATTTGAAAGTAAAGTCCTCAAATATGGTAAAATAGTGACTTTTTCACGTTAATCATGTAGTTTGATATAAGGCAAATATATTCATTTTTACCAATATTCCGATACTATTTCATGTAGTATCACGATATGTGATTTGGCCTTCAAATCTCAGAATTTCGCATAATATTGCATTTTAAGCAAGTTTTCTTGCATTTTGTTTCGTACGAAAAATCATCGAATTTAGCAATATTTTGACGTTTATCATCCCTTTTCCTTCATGTGATTTAAACAAAAAATCATCGAATTAGGCAATATTTTGCCGTTTTCCACGTTTTTGTGAATTTTCAGTCCATGGGTATTAATTCATATATATATATACGATAAAAATGATGCAAACACATAATTTATTAGATAATAACCTTAAATACTTCATTTTCAATCATCTATTTGTTTCTCGTTAAAATACTGAGTAAGATATTGAAAAGGGAAGAAGTTCGGTTTTTATTGCATATATCGACGTTTCAGCCGGATTAGAGCGGTTTTACGTGTACATCTTCCCTCGTTAATATAAACGGAAAATCAAGAATATTTTAGTTAATTCTAATGAAAACACATTGTTTTTTATCATTTGTATTGGAAACAACATTGTCATATGTCTTTTCTTGGAACTAAATAATACGAAACCTCGCACTTTGATTTGAAGGTAAAATATGGTATCCTCCTCAAATATGGTAAAATAGTGTTTTTTTCACGTTAATCATGTAGTTTGATATTACGCAAATAAATTCATTTTTACCAATATTTCGATACTATTTCATGTAGTATCACGATATGTGATTTGGCCTTCAAATCTCAGAATTTCGTATAATATTGCATTTTAAGCAAGTTTTCTTGCATTTTGTTTCGTACGAAAAATCATCGAATTTAGCAATATTTTGACGTTTATCATCCCCCTTTTCCTTTATTTGATTTAAACAAAATATCATCGAATTAGGCAATATTTTGCCGTTTTTCCACGTTTTTGTGAATTTTCAGTCTATGGGTATTAATTCATTATATATACGATAAAAATGATGCAAACACATAATTGATTAGATAATAACCTTAAATACTTCATTTTCAATCAACTATTTGTTTCTCGTTAAAATACTGAGTAAGATATTGAAAAGGGGAGAAGTTCTGTTTTTATTGCATATATCGACGTTTCAGCCGGAATAGAGCGATTTTCGTGTACATCTTCCATCAGTAATATATACGGAAAATCAGGAACATTTTAGTTAATTCTAATGAAAACTCATTGATTTTTATCATTTGTATTGGAAACAACATTGTCATATGTCTTTTCTTGGATCTAAATAATACGAAACCTCGCTCTATGATTCTAAGTTAAAATCCTCAAATATGGTTAAATAGTGACTTTTTTCACGTTTTTCATGTAGTTTGATATTACGTAAATATATTCATTTTTACCAATATTTCGATACTATTTCATGTAGTATCACGATATGTGATTTGGCCTTGAAATCTCAGAATATCGCATAATATTGCATTTTAAGCAAGTTTTCTTGCATTTTGTTTTGTACGAAAAATCATCGAATTTAGCAATATTTTGACGTTTATCATCCCCTTTTCCTTTATGTGATTTAAACAAAATATCATCGAATTGGCAATATTTTGCCGTTTTCCACGTTTTTATGAATTTTCAGTCCATGGGTATTAATTCATATATATGCGATAAAAATGATGCAAACACATAATTGATTAGATAATAACCTTAAATACTTCATTTTCAATCAACTATTTCTTTCTCGTTAAAATACTGAGTAAGATATTGAAAAGGGGAGAAGTTCGGTTTGTATTGCATATATCGACGTTTCAGCCGGATTAGAGCGGTTTTACGTGTACAACTTCCATCGGTAATATAAACGGAAAATCAGGAACATTTTAGTTAATTCTAATGTACACACATTGTTTTTTATCATAGGTATTGGAAACAACATTGTCATATGTCTTTTCTTGGAACTAAATAATAAGAAACCTCGCTCTATGATTTGAAGGTAAAATCCTCAAATATGGTAAAATAGTGTTTTTTTCACGTTAATCATGTAGTTTGATATTACGCAAATATATTCATTTTTACCAATATTTCGATACTATTTCATGTAGTATCACGATATGTGATTTGGCCTTCAAATCTCAGAATTTCGTATAATATTGCATTTTAAGCAAGTTTTCTTGCATTTTGTTTCGTACGAAAAATCATCGAATTTAGCAATATTTTGACGTTTATCATCTCCTTTTCCTTCATGTGATTTAAACAAAATATCATCGAATTAGGCAATATTTTGCCGTTTTTCCACGTTTTTGTGAATTTTCAGTCTATGGGTATCAATTCATTATATATACGACAAAAATGATACAAACACATAATTGATTAGATAATAACCTTCAATACTTCATTTTCAATCAACTATTTGTTTCTCGTTAAAATACTGAGTAAGATATTGAAAAGGGGAGAAGTTCTGTTTTTATTGCATATATCGACGTTTCAGCCGGAATAGAGCGGTTTTACGTGTACATCTTCCATCGGTAATATAAACGGAAAATAAGGAACATTTTAGTTAATTCTAATGAAAACACATTGATTTTTATCATTTGTAATGGAAACAACATTGTCATATGTCTTTTCTTGGATCTAAATAATACGAAACCTCGCTCTATGATTTGAAGTTAAAATCCTCAAATATGGTTAAATAGTGACTTTTTTCACGTTTTTCATGTAGTTTGATATTACGTAAATATATTCATTTTTACCAATATTTCGATACTATTTCATGTAGTATCACGATATGTGATTTGGCCTTCAAATCTCAGAATTTCGCATAATATTGCATTTTAAGCAAGTTTTCTTGCATTTTGTTTCGTACGAAAAATCATCGTAATTAGCAATATTTTGACGTTTATCATCTCCTTTTCCTTCATGTGATTGAAACAAAATATCATCGAATTAGGCAATATTTTGCCGTTTTCCACGTTTTTGTGAATTTTCCGTCCATGGGTATTAATTCATATATATACGATAAAAATGATGCAAACACATAATTGATTAGAAAATAACCTTAAATACTTCATTTTCAATCATCTATTTGTTTCTCGTTAAAATACTGAGTAAGATATTGAAAAGGGGAGAAGTTCGGTTTTTATTGCATATATCGACGTTTCAGCCGGAATAGAGCGGTTTTCGTGTACATCTTCCATCGGTAATATAAACGGAAAATCAGGAACATTTTAGTTAATTCTAATGAAAACACATTGATTTTTATCATTTGTATTGGAAACAACATTGTCATATGTCTTTTCTTGGATCTAAATAATACGAAACCTCGCTCTATGATTTGAAGGTAAAATCCTCAAATTTGGTAAAATAGTGACTTTTTCACGTTAATCATGTAGTTTGATATTAGGCAAATATATTCATTTTTACCAATATTCCGATACTATTTCATGTAGTATCACGATATGTGATTTGGCCTTCATATCTCAGAATTTCGCATTATATTGCATTATCAGCAAGTTTTCTTGCATTTTGTTTCGTACGAAAAATCATCGAATTTAGCAATATTTTGACGTTTATCATCCCCTTTTCCTTTATATAATTTAAACAAAATATCATCGAATTAGGCAATATTTTGCCGTTTTTCCACGTTTTTGTGAATTTTCAGTCTATGGGTATCAATTCATTATATATACGATAAAAATGATACAAACACATAATTGATTAGATAATAACCTTCAATACTTCATTTTTCGATACTTCAATACTTCAATTATCGATTAACACATAATTGATTAGATAATAACCTTAAATACTTCATTTTCAATCAACTATTTCTTTCTCGTTAAAATACTGAGTAAGATATTAAACGGGGGAGAAGTTCTGATTTTATTGCATATATCGACGTTTCAGCCGGAATAGAGCGGTTTTCGTGTACATCTTCCATCGGTAATATAAACGGAAAATCAGGAAGATTTTAGTTAATTCTAATGAAAACACATTGATTTTATCATTTGTATTGGAAACAACATTGTCATATGTCTTTTCTTGGATCTAAATAATACGAAACCTCGCTCTATGATTTGAAATTAAAATCCTGAAATATGGTTAAATTGTGACTTTTTTCACGTTCTTTATGTAGTTTGATATTTCTTAAATATATTCATTTTTACCAATATTTCGATACTATTTCATGTAGTATCACGATATGTGATTTGGCCTTCAAATCTCAGAATTTCGCATAATATTGCATTTTAAGCAAGTTTTCTTGCATTTTGTTTCGTACGAAAAATCATCGAATTTAGCAATATTTTGACGTTTATCATCCCCTTTTCATTCATGTGATTTAAACAAAATATCATCGAATTAGGCAATATTTTGCCGTTTTTTACGTTTTTGTAAATTTTCAGTCCATGGGTATTAATTCATATATATACGATAAAAATGATGCAAACACATAATTGATTAGATAATAACCTTAAATACTTCATTTTCAATCATCTATTTGTTTCTCGTTAAAATACTGAGTAAGATATTGAAAAGGGGAGAAGTTCGGGTTTTATTGCATATATCGACGTTTCAGCCGGAATTAGAGCGGTTTTACGTGTACATCTTCACTCGGTAATATAAACGGAAAATCAAGAACATTTTAGTTAATTCTAATGAAAACACATTGATTTTTTATCATTTGTATTGGAAACAACATTGTCATATGTCTTTTCCTGGAACTAAATAATAGGACACCTCGCTCTATGATTTGAAGGTAAAATCCTCAAATATGGTAAAATAGTGACTTTTTCACGTTAATCATGCAGTTTGATATTACGCAAATATATTCATTTTTACCAATATTTCGATACTATTTCATGTCGTATCACGATATGTGATTTGGCCTTCAAATCTCAGAATTTCGCATAATATTGCATTTTAAGCAAGTTTTCTTGCATTTTGTTTCGTACGAAAAATCATCGAATTTAGCAATATTTTGACGTTTATCATCTCCTTTTCCTTCATGTGATTTAAACAAAATATCATCGAATTAGGCAATATTTTGCCGTTTTTCCACGTTTTTGTGAATTTTCAGTCTATGGGTATCAGTTCATTATATATACGACAAAAATGATACAAACACATAATTGATTAGATAATAACCTTCAATACTTCATTTTCAATCAACTATTTGTTTCTCGTTAAAATACTGAGTAAGATATTGAAAAGGGGAGAAGTTCTGTTTTTATTGCATATATCGACGTTTCAGCCGGAATAGAGCGATTTTCGTGTACATCTTCCATCAGTAATATATACGGAAAATCAGGAACATTTTAGTTAATTCTAATGAAAACTCATTGATTTTTATCATTTGTATTGGAAACAACATTGTCATATGTCTTTTCTTGGATCTAAATAATACGAAACCTCGCTCTATGATTCTAAGTTAAAATCCTCAAATATGGTTAAATAGTGACTTTTTTCACGTTTTTCATGTAGTTTGATATTTCGGAAATATATTCATTTTTACCAATATTTCGATACTATTTCATGTAGTATCACGATATGTGATTTGGCCTTGAAATCTCAGAATATCGCATAATATTGCATTTTAAGCAAGTTTTCTTGCATTTTGTTTAGTACGAAAAATCATCGAATTTAGCAATATTTTGACGTTTATCATCCCCTTTTCCTTTATGTGATTTAAACAAAATATCATCGAATTGGCAATATTTTGCCGTTTTCCACGTTTGTATGAATTTTCAGTCCATGGGTATTAATTCATATAAATGCGATAAAAATGATGCAAACACATAATTGATTAGATAATAACCTTAAATACTTCATTTTCAATCAACTATTTGTTTCTCGTTAAAATACTGAGTAAGATATTGAAAAGGGGAGAAGTTCTGTTTTTATTGCATATATCGACGTTTCAGCCGGAATAGAGCGGTTTTACGTGTACATCTTCCATCGGTAATATAAACGAAAAATAAGGAACATTTTAGTTAATTCTAATGAAAACACATTGATTTTTATCATTTGTAATGGAAACAACATTGTCATATGTCTTTTCTTGGATCTAAATAATACGAAACCTCGCTCTATGATTTGAAGTTAAAATCCTCAAATATGGTTAAATAGTGACTTTTTTCACGTTTTTCATGTAGTTTGATATTACGTAAATATATTCATTTTTACCAATATTTCGATACTATTTCATGTAGTATCACGATATGTGATTTGGCCTTCAAATCTCAGAATTTCGCATAATATTGCATTTTAAGCAAGTTTTCTTGCATTTTGTTTCGTACGAAAAATCATCGTAATTAGCAATATTTTGACGTTTATCATCTCCTTTTCCTTCATGTGATTGAAACAAAATATCATCGAATTAGGCAATATTTTGCCGTTTTCCACGTTTTTGTGAATTTTCCGTCCATGGGTATTAATTCATATATATACGATAAAAATGATGCAAACACATAATTGATTAGAAAATAACCTTAAATACTTCATTTTCAATCATCTATTTGTTTCTCGTTAAAATACTGAGTAAGATATTGAAAAGGGGAGAAGTTCGGTTTTTATTGCATATATCGACGTTTCAGCCGGAATAGAGCGGTTTTCGTGTACATCTTCCATCGGTAATATAAACGGAAAATCAGGAACATTTTAGTTAATTCTAATGAAAACACATTGATTTTTATCATTTGTATTGGAAACAACATTGTCATATGTCTTTTCTTGGATCTAAATAATACGAAACCTCGCTCTATGATTTGAAGGTAAAATCCTCAAATATGGTAAAATAGTGACTTTTTCACGTTAATCATGTAGTTTGATATTAGGCAAATATATTCATTTTTACCAATATTCCGATACTATTTCATGTAGTATCACGATATGTGATTTGGCCTTCATATCTCAGAATTTCGCATAATATTGCATTATCAGCAAGTTTTCTTGCATTTTGTTTCGTACGAAAAATCATCGAATTTAGCAATATTTTGACGTTTATCATCCCCTTTTCCTTTATATAATTTATACAAAATATCATCGAATTAGGCAATATTTTGCCGTTTTTCCACGTTTTTGTGAATTTTCAGTCTATGGGTATCAATTCATTATATATACGATAAAAATGATACAAACACATAATTGATTAGATAATAACCTTCAATACTTCATTTTTCGATACTTCAATACTTCAATTATCGATTAACACATAATTGATTAGATAATAACCTTAAATACTTCATTTTCAATCAACTATTTCTTTCTCGTTAAAATACTGAGTAAGATATTAAACGGGGGAGAAGTTCTGATTTTATTGCATATATCGACGTTTCAGCCGGAATAGAGCGGTTTTCGTGTACATCTTCCATCGGTAATATAAACGGAAAATCAGGAAGATTTTAGTTAATTCTAATGAAAACACATTGATTTTATCATTTGTATTGGAAACAACATTGTCATATGTCTTTTCTTGGATCTAAATAATACGAAACCTCGCTCTATGATTTGAAATTAAAATCCTGAAATATGGTTAAATTGTGACTTTTTTCACGTTCTTTATGTAGTTTGATATTTCTTAAATATATTCATTTTTACCAATATTTCGATACTATTTCATGAAGTATCACGATATGTGATTTGGCCTTCAAATCTCAGAATTTCGCATAATATTGCATTTTAAGCAAGTTTTCTTGCATTTTGTTTCGTACGAAAAATCATCGAATTTAGCAATATTTTGACGTTTGTCATCCCCTTTTCATTCATGTGATTTAAACAAAATATCATCGAATTAGGCAATATTTTGCCGTTTTTTACGTTTTTGTAAATTTTCAGTCCATGGGTATTAATTCATATATATACGATAAAAATGATGCAAACACATAATTGATTAGATAATAACCTTAAATACTTCATTTTCAATCATCTATTTGTTTCTCGTTAAAATACTGAGTAAGATATTGAAAAGGGGAGAAGTTCGGGTTTTATTGCATATATCGACGTTTCAGCCGGATTAGAGCGGTTTTACGTGTACATCTTCACTCGGTAATATAAACGGAAAATCAAGAACATTTTAGTTAATTCTAATGAAAACACATTGTTTTTTATCATTTGTATTGGAAACAACATTGTCATATGTCTTTTCCTGGAACTAAATAATAGGACACCTCGCTCTATGATTTGAAGGTAAAATCCTCAAATATGGTAAAATAGTGACTTCTTCACGTTAATCATGCAGTTTGATATTACGCAAATATATTCATTTTTACCAATATTTCGATACTATTTCATGTCGTATCACGATATGTGATTTGGCCTTGAAATCTCAGAATATCGCATAATATTGCATTTTAAGCAAGTTTTCTTGCATTTTGTTTCGTACGAAAAATCATCGAATTTAGCAATATTTTGACGTTTATCATCCCCTTTTCCTTTATGTGATTTAAACAAAATATCATCGAATTGGCAATATTTTGCCGTTTTCCACGTTTTTATGAATTTTCAGTCCATGGGTATAAATTCATATAAATGCGATAAAAATGATGCAAACACATAATTGATTAGATAATAACCTTATATACTTCATTTTCAATCAACTATTTGTTTCTCGTTAAAATACTGAGTAAGATATTGAAAAGGGGAGAAGTTCTGTTTTTATTGCATATATCGACGTTTCAGCCGGAATAGAGCGGTTTTACGTGTACATCTTCCATCGGTAATATAAACGGAAAATAAGGAACATTTTAGTTAATTCTAATGAAAACACATTGATTTTTATCATTTGTAATGGAAACAACATTGTCATATGTCTTTTCTTGGATCTAAATAATACGAAACCTCGCTCTATGATTTGAAGTTAAAATCCTCAAATATGGTTAAATAGTGACTTTTTTCACGTTTTTCATGTAGTTTGATATTACGTAAATATATTCATTTTTACCAATATTTCGATACTATTTCATGTAGTATCACGATATGTGATTTGGCCTTCAAATCTCAGAATTTCGCATAATATTGCATTTTAAGCAAGTTTTCTTGCATTTTGTTTCGTACGAAAAATCATCGTAATTAGCAATATTTTGACGTTTACCATCTCCTTTTCCTTCATGTGATTGAAACAAAATATCATCGAATTAGGCAATATTTTGCCGTTTTCCACGTTTTTGTGAATTTTCCGTCCATGGGTATTAATTCATATATATACGATAAAAATGATGCAAACACATAATTGATTAGAAAATAACCTTAAATACTTCATTTTCAATCATCTATTTGTTTCTCGTTAAAATACTGAGTAAGATATTGAAAAGGGGAGAAGTTCGGTTTTTATTGCATATATCGACGTTTCAGCCGGAATAGAGCGGTTTTCGTGTACATCTTCCATCGGTAATATAAACGGAAAATCAGGAACATTTTAGTTAATTCTAATGAAAACACATTGATTTTTATCATTTGTATTGGAAACAACATTGTCATATGTCTTTTCTTGGATCTAAATAATACGAAACCTCGCTCTATGATTTGAAGGTAAAATCCTCAAATTTGGTAAAATAGTGACTTTTTCACGTTAATCATGTAGTTTGATATTAGGCAAATATATTCATTTTTACCAATATTCCGATACTATTTCATGTAGTATCACGATATGTGATTTGGCCTTCATATCTCAGAATTTCGCATAATATTGCATTATCAGCAAGTTTTCTTGCATTTTGTTTCGTACGAAAAATCATCGAATTTAGCAATATTTTGACGTTTATCATCCCCTTTTCCTTTATATAATTTATACAAAATATCATCGAATTAGGCAATATTTTGCCGTTTTTCCACGTTTTTGTGAATTTTCAGTCTATGGGTATCAATTCATTATATATACGATAAAAATGATACAAACACATAATTGATTAGATAATAACCTTCAATACTTCATTTTTCGATACTTCAATACTTCAATTATCGATTAACACATAATTGATTAGATAATAACCTTAAATACTTCATTTTCAATCAACTATTTCTTTCTCGTTAAAATACTGAGTAAGATATTAAACGGGGGAGAAGTTCTGATTTTATTGCATATATCGACGTTTCAGCCGGAATAGAGCGGTTTTCGTGTACATCTTCCATCGGTAATATAAACGGAAAATCAGGAAGATTTTAGTTAATTCTAATGAAAACACATTGATTTTATCATTTGTATTGGAAACAACATTGTCATATGTCTTTTCTTGGATCTAAATAATACGAAACCTCGCTCTATGATTTGAAATTAAAATCCTGAAATATGGTTAAATTGTGACTTTTTTCACGTTCTTTATGTAGTTTGATATTTCTTAAATATATTCATTTTTACCAATATTTCGATACTATTTCATGTAGTATCACGATATGTGATTTGGCCTTCAAATCTCAGAATTTCGCATAATATTGCATTTTAAGCAAGTTTTCTTGCATTTTGTTTCGTACGAAAAATCATCGAATTTAGCAATATTTTGACGTTTATCATCCCCTTTTCATTCATGTGATTTAAACAAAATATCATCGAATTAGGCAATATTTTGCCGTTTTTTACGTTTTTGTAAATTTTCAGTCCATGGGTATTAATTCATATATATACGATAAAAATGATGCAAACACATAATTGATTAGATAATAACCTTAAATACTTCATTTTCAATCATCTATTTGTTTCTCGTTAAAATACTGAGTAAGATATTGAAAAGGGGAGAAGTTCGGGTTTTATTGCATATATCGACGTTTCAGCCGGATTAGAGCGGTTTTACGTGTACATCTTCACTCGTTAATATAAACGGAAAATCAAGAACATTTTAGTTAATTCTAATGAAAACACATTGTTTTTTATCATTTGTATTGGAAACAACATTGTCATATGTCTTTTCCTGGAACTAAATAATAGGACACCTCGCTCTATGATTTGAAGGTAAAATCCTCAAATATGGTAAAATAGTGACTTCTTCACGTTAATCATGCAGTTTGATATTACGCAAATATATTCATTTTTACCAATATTTCGATACTATTTCATGTCGTATCACGATATGTGATTTGGCCTTCAAATCTCAGAATTTCGCATAATATTGCATTTTAAGCAA
Organism: Procambarus clarkii; assembly: GCF_040958095.1. Lineage (NCBI taxonomy): Eukaryota > Metazoa > Arthropoda > Malacostraca > Decapoda > Cambaridae > Procambarus > Procambarus clarkii. The sequence goes on from NW_027189141.1 coordinate 636,703, forward strand.
GTTTTCTTGCATTTTGTTTCGTACGAAAAATCATCGAATTTAGCAATATTTTGACGTTTATCATCTCCTTTTCCTTCATGTGATTTAAACAAAATATCATCGAATTAGGCAATATTTTGCCGTTTTTCCACGTTTTTGTGAATTTTCAGTCTATGGGTATCAGTTCATTATATATACGACAAAAATGATACAAACACATAATTGATTAGATAATAACCTTCAATACTTCATTTTCAATCAACTATTTGTTTCTCGTTAAAATACTGAGTAAGATATTGAAAAGGGGAGAAGTTCTGTTTTTATTGCATATATCGACGTTTCAGCCGGAATAGAGCGATTTTCGTGTACATCTTCCATCAGTAATATATACGGAAAATCAGGAACATTTTAGTTAATTCTAATGAAAACTCATTGATTTTTATCATTTGTATTGGAAACAACATTGTCATATGTCTTTTCTTGGATCTAAATAATACGAAACCTCGCTCTATGATTCTAAGTTAAAATCCTCAAATATGGTTAAATAGTGACTTTTTTCACGTTTTTCATGTAGTTTGATATTTCGGAAATATATTCATTTTTACCAATATTTCGATACTATTTCATGAAGTATCACGATATGTGATTTGGCCTTGAAATCTCAGAATATCGCATAATATTGCATTTTAAGCAAGTTTTCTTGCATTTTGTTTCGTACGAAAAATCATCGAATTTAGCAATATTTTGACGTTTATCATCCCCTTTTCCTTTATGTGATTTAAACAAAATATCATCGAATTGGCAATATTTTGCCGTTTTCCACGTTTTTATGAATTTTCAGTCCATGGGTATAAATTCATATAAATGCGATAAAAATGATGCAAACACATAATTGATTAGATAATAACCTTATATACTTCATTTTCAATCAACTATTTGTTTCTCGTTAAAATACTGAGTAAGATATTGAAAAGGGGAGAAGTTCTGTTTTTATTGCATATATCGACGTTTCAGCCGGAATAGAGCGGTTTTACGTGTACATCTTCCATCGGTAATATAAACGGAAAATAAGGAACATTTTAGTTAATTCTAATGAAAACACATTGATTTTTATCATTTGTAATGGAAACAACATTGTCATATGTCTTTTCTTGGATCTATATAATACGAAACCTCGCTCTATGATTTGAAGTTAAAATCCTCAAATATGGTTAAATAGTGACTTTTTTCACGTTTTTCATGTAGTTTGATATTACGTAAATATATTCATTTTTACCAATATTTCGATACTATTTCATGTAGTATCACGATATGTGATTTGGCCTTCAAATCTCAGAATTTCGCATAATATTGCATTTTAAGCAAGTTTTCTTGCATTTTGTTTCGTACGAAAAATCATCGTAATTAGCAATATTTTGACGTTTACCATCTCCTTTTCCTTCATGTGATTGAAACAAAATATCATCGAATTAGGCAATATTTTGCCGTTTTCCACGTTTTTGTGAATTTTCCGTCCATGGGTATTAATTCATATATATACGATAAAAATGATGCAAACACATAATTGATTAGAAAATAACCTTAAATACTTCATTTTCAATCATCTATTTGTTTCTCGTTAAAATACTGAGTAAGATATTGAAAAGGGGAGAAGTTCGGTTTTTATTGCATATATCGACGTTTCAGCCGGAATAGAGCGGTTTTCGTGTACATCTTCCATCGGTAATATAAACGGAAAATCAGGAACATTTTAGTTAATTCTAATGAAAACACATTGATTTTTATCATTTGTATTGGAAACAACATTGTCATATGTCTTTTCTTGGATCTAAATAATACGAAACCTCGCTCTATGATTTGAAGGTAAAATCCTCAAATTTGGTAAAATAGTGACTTTTTCACGTTAATCATGTAGTTTGATATTAGGCAAATATATTCATTTTTACCAATATTCCGATACTATTTCATGTAGTATCACGATATGTGATTTGGCCTTCATATCTCAGAATTTCGCATAATATTGCATTATCAGCAAGTTTTCTTGCATTTTGTTTCGTACGAAAAATCATCGAATTTAGCAATATTTTGACGTTTATCATCCCCTTTTCCTTTATATAATTTATACAAAATATCATCGAATTAGGCAATATTTTGCCGTTTTTCCACGTTTTTGTGAATTTTCAGTCTATGGGTATCAATTCATTATATATACGATAAAAATGATACAAACACATAATTGATTAGATAATAACCTTCAATACTTCATTTTTCGATACTTCAATACTTCAATTATCGATTAACACATAATTGATTAGATAATAACCTTAAATACTTCATTTTCAATCAACTATTTCTTTCTCGTTAAAATACTGAGTAAGATATTAAACGGGGGAGAAGTTCTGATTTTATTGCATATATCGACGTTTCAGCCGGAATAGAGCGGTTTTCGTGTACATCTTCCATCGGTAATATAAACGGAAAATCAGGAAGATTTTAGTTAATTCTAATGAAAACACATTGATTTTATCATTTGTATTGGAAACAACATTGTCATATGTCTTTTCTTGGATCTAAATAATACGAAACCTCGCTCTATGATTTGAAATTAAAATCCTGAAATATGGTTAAATTGTGACTTTTTTCACGTTCTTTATGTAGTTTGATATTTCTTAAATATATTCATTTTTACCAATATTTCGATACTATTTCATGTAGTATCACGATATGTGATTTGGCCTTCAAATCTCAGAATTTCGCATAATATTGCATTTTAAGCAAGTTTTCTTGCATTTTGTTTCGTACGAAAAATCATCGAATTTAGCAATATTTTGACGTTTATCATCCCCTTTTCATTCATGTGATTTAAACAAAATATCATCGAATTAGGCAATATTTTGCCGTTTTTTACGTTTTTGTAAATTTTCAGTCCATGGGTATTAATTCATATATATACGATAAAAATGATGCAAACACATAATTGATTAGATAATAACCTTAAATACTTCATTTTCAATCATCTATTTGTTTCTCGTTAAAATACTGAGTAAGATATTGAAAAGGGGAGAAGTTCGGGTTTTATTGCATATATCGACGTTTCAGCCGGATTAGAGCGGTTTTACGTGTACATCTTCACTCGTTAATATAAACGGAAAATCAAGAACATTTTAGTTAATTCTAATGAAAACACATTGTTTTTTATCATTTGTATTGGAAACAACATTGTCATATGTCTTTTCCTGGAACTAAATAATAGGACACCTCGCTCTATGATTTGAAGGTAAAATCCTCAAATATGGTAAAATAGTGACTTCTTCACGTTAATCATGCAGTTTGATATTACGCAAATATATTCATTTTTACCAATATTTCGATACTATTTCATGTCGTATCACGATATGTGATTTGGCCTTCAAATCTCAGAATTTCGCATAATATTGCATTTTAAGCAAGTTTTCTTGCATTTTGTTTCGTACGAAAAATCATCGAATTTAGCAATATTTTGACGTTTATCATCTCCTTTTCCTTCATGTGATTTAAACAAAATATCATCGAATTAGGCAATATTTTGCCGTTTTTCCACGTTTTTGTGAATTTTCAGTCTATGGGTATCAGTTCATTATATATACGACAAAAATGATACAAACACATAATTGATTAGATAATAACCTTCAATACTTCATTTTCAATCAACTATTTGTTTCTCGTTAAAATACTGAGTAAGATATTGAAAAGGGGAGAAGTTCTGTTTTTATTGCATATATCGACGTTTCAGCCGGAATAGAGCGATTTTCGTGTACATCTTCCATCAGTAATATATACGGAAAATCAGGAACATTTTAGTTAATTCTAATGAAAACTCATTGATTTTTATCATTTGTATTGGAAACAACATTGTCATATGTCTTTTCTTGGATCTAAATAATACGAAACCTCGCTCTATGATTCTAAGTTAAAATCCTCAAATATGGTTAAATAGTGACTTTTTTCACGTTTTTCATGTAGTTTGATATTACGGAAATATATTCATTTTTACCAATATTTCGATACTATTTCATGAAGTATCACGATATGTGATTTGGCCTTGAAATCTCAGAATATCGCATAATATTGCATTTTAAGCAAGTTTTCTTGCATTTTGTTTCGTACGAAAAATCATCGAATTTAGCAATATTTTGACGTTTATCATCCCCTTTTCCTTTATGTGATTTAAACAAAATATCATCGAATTGGCAATATTTTGCCGTTTTCCACGTTTTTATGAATTTTCAGTCCATGGGTATAAATTCATATAAATGCGATAAAAATGATGCAAACACATAATTGATTAGATAATAACCTTATATACTTCATTTTCAATCAACTATTTGTTTCTCGTTAAAATACTGAGTAAGATATTGAAAAGGGGAGAAGTTCTGTTTTTATTGCATATATCGACGTTTCAGCCGGAATAGAGCGGTTTTACGTGTACATCTTCCATCGGTAATATAAACGGAAAATAAGGAACATTTTAGTTAATTCTAATGAAAACACATTGATTTTTATCATTTGTAATGGAAACAACATTGTCATATGTCTTTTCTTGGATCTAAATAATACGAAACCTCGCTCTATGATTTGAAGTTAAAATCCTCAAATATGGTTAAATAGTGACTTTTTTCACGTTTATCATGTAGTTTGATATTACGTAAATATATTCATTTTTACCAATATTTCGATACTATTTCATGTAGTATCACGATATGTGATTTGGCCTTCAAATCTCAGAATTTCGCATAATATTGCATTTTAAGCAAGTTTTCTTGCATTTTGTTTCGTACGAAAAATCATCGTAATTAGCAATATTTTGACGTTTACCATCTCCTTTTCCTTCATGTGATTGAAACAAAATATCATCGAATTAGGCAATATTTTGCCGTTTTCCACGTTTTTGTGAATTTTCCGTCCATGGGTATTAATTCATATATATACGATAAAAATGATGCAAACACATAATTGATTAGTAAATAACCTTAAATACTTCATTTTCAATCATCTATTTGTTTCTCGTTAAAATACTGAGTAAGATATTGAAAAGGGGAGAAGTTCGGTTTTTATTGCATATATCGACGTTTCAGCCGGAATAGAGCGGTTTTCGTGTACATCTTCCATCGGTAATATAAACGGAAAATCAGGAACATTTTAGTTAATTCTAATGAAAACACATTGATTTTTATCATTTGTATTGGAAACAACATTGTCATATGTCTTTTCTTGGATCTAAATAATACGAAACCTCGCTCTATGATTTGAAGGTAAAATCCTCAAATTTGGTAAAATAGTGACTTTTTCACGTTAATCATGTAGTTTGATATTAGGCAAATATATTCATTTTTACCAATATTCCGATACTATTTCATGTAGTATCACGATATGTGATTTGGCCTTCATATCTCAGAATTTCGCATAATATTGCATTATCAGCAAGTTTTCTTGCATTTTGTTTCGTACGAAAAATCATCGAATTTAGCAATATTTTGACGTTTATCATCCCCTTTTCCTTTATATAATTTATACAAAATATCATCGAATTAGGCAATATTTTGCCGTTTTTCCACGTTTTTGTGAATTTTCAGTCTATGGGTATCAATTCATTATATATACGATAAAAATGATACAAACACATAATTGATTAGATAATAACCTTCAATACTTCATTTTTCGATACTTCAATACTTCAATTATCGATTAACACATAATTGATTAGATAATAACCTTAAATACTTCATTTTCAATCAACTATTTCTTTCTCGTTAAAATACTGAGTAAGATATTAAACGGGGGAGAAGTTCTGATTTTATTGCATATATCGACGTTTCAGCCGGAATAGAGCGGTTTTCGTGTACATCTTCCATCGGTAATATAAACGGAAAATCAGGAAGATTTTAGTTAATTCTAATGAAAACACATTGATTTTATCATTTGTATTGGAAACAACATTGTCATATGTCTTTTCTTGGATCTAAATAATACGAAACCTCGCTCTATGATTTGAAATTAAAATCCTGAAATATGGTTAAATTGTGACTTTTTTCACGTTCTTTATGTAGTTTGATATTTCTTAAATATATTCATTTTTACCAATATTTCGATACTATTTCATGTAGTATCACGATATGTGATTTGGCCTTCAAATCTCAGAATTTCGCATAATATTGCATTTTAAGCAAGTTTTCTTGCATTTTGTTTCGTACGAAAAATCATCGAATTTAGCAATATTTTGACGTTTATCATCCCCTTTTCATTCATGTGATTTAAACAAAATATCATCGAATTAGGCAATATTTTGCCGTTTTTTACGTTTTTGTAAATTTTCAGTCCATGGGTATTAATTCATATATATACGATAAAAATGATGCAAACACATAATTGATTAGATAATAACCTTAAATACTTCATTTTCAATCATCTATTTGTTTCTCGTTAAAATACTGAGTAAGATATTGAAAAGGGGAGAAGTTCGGGTTTTATTGCATATATCGACGTTTCAGCCGGATTAGAGCGGTTTTACGTGTACATCTTCACTCGTTAATATAAACGGAAAATCAAGAACATTTTAGTTAATTCTAATGAAAACACATTGTTTTTTATCATTTGTATTGGAAACAACATTGTCATATGTCTTTTCCTGGAACTAAATAATAGGACACCTCGCTCTATGATTTGAAGGTAAAATCCTCAAATATGGTAAAATAGTGACTTCTTCACGTTAATCATGCAGTTTGATATTACGCAAATATATTCATTTTTACCAATATTTCGATACTATTTCATGTCGTATCACGATATGTGATTTGGCCTTCAAATCTCAGAATTTCGCATAATATTGCATTTTAAGCAAGTTTTCTTGCATTTTGTTTCGTACGAAAAATCATCGAATTTAGCAATATTTTGACGTTTATCATCTCCTTTTCCTTCATGTGATTTAAACAAAATATCATCGAATTAGGCAATATTTTGCCGTTTTTCCACGTTTTTGTGAATTTTCAGTCTGTGGGTATCAGTTCATTATATATACGACAAAAATGATACAAACACATAATTGATTAGATAATAACCTTCAATACTTCATTTTCAATCAACTATTTGTTTCTCGTTAAAATACTGAGTAAGATATTGAAAAGGGGAGAAGTTCTGTTTTTATTGCATATATCGACGTTTCAGCCGGAATAGAGCGATTTTCGTGTACATCTTCCATCAGTAATATATACGGAAAATCAGGAACATTTTAGTTAATTCTAATGAAAACTCATTGATTTTTATCATTTGTATTGGAAACAACATTGTCATATGTCTTTTCTTGGATCTAAATAATACGAAACCTCGCTCTATGATTCTAAGTTAAAATCCTCAAATATGGTTAAATAGTGACTTTTTTCACGTTTTTCATGTAGTTTGATATTACGGAAATATATTCATTTTTACCAATATTTCGATACTATTTCATGTAGTATCACGATATGTGATTTGGCCTTGAAATCTCAGAATATCGCATAATATTGCATTTTAAGCAAGTTTTCTTGCATTTTGTTTCGTACGAAAAATCATCGAATTTAGCAATATTTTGACGTTTATCATCCCCTTTTCCTTTATATGATTTAAACAAAATATCATCGAATTGGCAATATTTTGCCGTTTTCCACGTTTTTATGAATTTTCAGTCCATGGGTATTAATTCATATATATGCGATAAAAATGATGCAAACACATAATTGATTAGATAATAACCTTAAATACTTCATTTTCAATCAAACATTTCTTTCTCGTTAAAATACTGAGTAAGATATTGAAAAGGGGAGAAGTTCGGTTTGTATTGCATATATCGACGTTTCAGCAGGATTAGAGCGGTTTTACGTGTACATCTTCCATCAATAATATAAACGGAAAATCAGGAACATTTTAGTTAATTCTAATGAACACACATTGTTTTTTATCATAGTTATTGGAAACAACATTGTCATATGTCTTTTCTTGGAACTAAATAATACGAAACCTCGCTCTATGATTTGAAGGTAAAATCCTCAAATATGGTAAAATAGTGTTTTTTTCACGTTAATCATGTAGTTTGATATTACGCAAATATATTCATTTTTACCAATATTTCGATACTATTTCATGTAGTATCACGATATGTGATTTGGCCTTCAAATCTCAGAATTTCGTATAATATTGCATTTTAAGCAAGTTTTCTTGCATTTTGTTTCGTACGAAAAATCATCGAATTCAGCAATATTTTGACGTTTATCATCCCCTTTTCCTTTATTTGATTTAAACAAAATATCATCGAATTACGATATATTTTGCCGTTTTTCCACGTTTTTGTGAATTTTCAGTCTATGGTATTAATTCATTATATATACGATAAAAATGATGCAAACACATAATTGATAAGTTAATAACCTTAAATACTTCATTTTAAATCAAATATTTGTTTCTCGTTAAAATACTGAGTAAGATATTGAAAAGGGAGAAGTTCTGTTTTTATTGCATATATCGACGTTTCAGCCGGAATAGAGCGATTTTCGTGTACATCTTTCATCGGTAATATAAACGGAAAATCAGGAACATTTTCGTTAATTCTAATGAAAACACATTGATTTTTATCATTTGTATTGGAAACAACATTGTCATATGTCTTTTCTTGGATCTAAATAATACGAAACCTCGCTCTATGATTCTAAGTTAAAATCCTCAAATATGGTTAAATAGTGACTTTTTTCACGTTTTTCATGTAGTTTGATATTACGGAAATATATTCATTTTTACCAATATTTCGATACTATTTCATGTAGTATCACGATATGTGATTTGGCCTTGAAATCTCAGAATATCGCATAATATTGCATTTTAAGCAAGTTTTCTTGCATTTTGTTTCGTACGAAAAATCATCGAATTTAGCAATATTTTGACGTTTATCATCCCCTTTTCCTTTATATGATTTAAACAAAATATCATCGAATTGGCAATATTTTGCCGTTTTCCACGTTTTTATGAATTTTCAGTCCATGGGTATTAATTCATATATATGCGATAAAAATGATGCAAACACATAATTGATTAGATAATAACCTTAAATACTTCATTTTCAATCAAACATTTCTTTCTCGTTAAAATACTGAGTAAGATATTGAAAAGGGGAGAAGTTCGGTTTGTATTGCATATATCGACGTTTCAGCAGGATTAGAGCGGTTTTACGTGTACATCTTCCATCAATAATATAAACGGAAAATCAGGAACATTTTAGTTAATTCTAATGAACACACATTGTTTTTTATCATAGTTATTGGAAACAACATTGTCATATGTCTTTTCTTGGAACTAAATAATACGAAACCTCGCTCTATGATTTGAAGGTAAAATCCTCAAATATGGTAAAATAGTGTTTTTTTCACGTTAATCATGTAGTTTGATATTACGCAAATATATTCATTTTTACCAATATTTCGATACTATTTCATGTAGTATCACGATATGTGATTTGGCCTTCAAATCTCAGAATTTCGTATAATATTGCATTTTAAGCAAGTTTTCTTGCATTTTGTTTCGTACGAAAAATCATCGAATTCAGCAATATTTTGACGTTTATCATCCCCTTTTCCTTTATTTGATTTAAACAAAATATCATCGAATTACGATATATTTTGCCGTTTTTCCACGTTTTTGTGAATTTTCAGTCTATGGTATTAATTCATTATATATACGATAAAAATGATGCAAACACATAATTGATAAGTTAATAACCTTAAATACTTCATTTTAAATCAAATATTTGTTTCTCGTTAAAATACTGAGTAAGATATTGAAAAGGGAGAAGTTCTGTTTTTATTGCATATATCGACGTTTCAGCCGGAATAGAGCGATTTTCGTGTACATCTTTCATCGGTAATATAAACGGAAAATCAGGAACATTTTCGTTAATTCTAATGAAAACACATTGATTTTTATCATTTGTATTGGAAACAACATTGTCATATGTCTTTTCTTGGATCTAAATAATACGAAACCTCGCTCTATGATTTGAATTTAAAATCCTCAAATATGGTTAAATAGTGATTTTTTCACGTTTTTCATGTAGTTTGATATTACGTAAATATATTCATTTTTACCAATATTTCGATACTATTTCATGTCGTATCACGATATGTGATTTGGCCTTCAAATCTCAGAATTTCGCACAATATTGCATTTTAAGCAAGTTTTCTTGCATTTTGTTCCGTACGAAAAATCATCGAATTTAGCAATATTTTGACGTTTATCATCTCCTTTTCCTTACATGTGATTTAAACAAAATATCATCGAATTAGGGAATATTTTTCCGTTTTCCACGTTTTTGTGAATTTTCCGTCCATGGGTATTAATTCATATATATACGACAAAAATGATGCAAACACATAATTGATTAGATAATAACCTTAAATACTTCATTTTTCGATACTTCAATACTTCAATTATCGATTAACACATAATTGATTAGATAATAACCTTAAATACTTCATTTTCAATCAACTATTTCTTTCTCGTTAAAATACTGAGTAAGATATTAAACAGGGGAGAAGTTCTGATTTTATTGCATATATCGACGTTTCAGCCGGAATAGAGCGGTTTTCGTGTACATCTTCCATCGGTAATATAAACGGAAAATCAGGAAGATTTTAGTTAATTCTAATGAAAACACATTGATTTTATCATTTGTATTGGAAACAACATTGTCATATGTCTTTTCTTGGATCTAAATAATACGAAACCTCGCTCTATGATTTGAAATTAAAATCCTGAAATATGGTTAAATTGTGACTTTTTTCACGTTCTTTATGTAGTTTGATATTTCTTAAATATATACATTTTTACCAATATTTCGATACTATTTCATGTAGTATCACGATATGTAATTTGGCCTTCAAATCTCAGAATTTCGCATAATATTGCATTTTAAGCAAGTTTTCTTGCATTTTGTTTCGTACGAAAAATCATCGAATTTAGCAATATTTTGACGTTTATCATCCCCTTTTCATTCATGTGATTTAAACAAAATATCATCGAATTAGGCAATATTTTGCCGTTTTTTACGTTTTTGTAAATTTTCAGTCCATGGGTATTAATTCATATATATACGATAAAAATGATGCAAACACATAATTGATTAGATAATAACCTTAAATACTTCATTTTCAACCATCTATTTGTTTCTCGTTAAAATACTGAGTAAGATATTGAAAAGGGGAGAAGTTCGAGTTTTATTGCATATATCGACGTTTCAGCCGGATTAGAGCGGTTTTACGTGTACATCTTCACTCGTTAATATAAACGGAAAATCAAGAACATTTTAGTTAATTCTAATGAAAACACATTGTTTTTTATCATTTGTATTGGAAACAACATTGTCATATGTCTTTTCCTCGAACTAAATAATAGGACACCTCGCTCTATGATTTGAAGGTAAAATCCTCAAATATCGTAAAATAGTGACTTTTTCACGTTAATCATGTAGTTTGATATTACGCAAATATAATCATTTTTACCAATATTTCGATACTATTTCATGTAGTATCACGATATGTGATTTGGCCTTCAAATCTCAGAATTTCGCATAATATTGCATTTTAAGCAAGTTTTCTTGCATTTTGTTTCGTACGAAAAATCATCGAATTTAGCAATATTTTGACGTTTATCATCTCCTTTTCCTTCATGTGATTTAAACAAAATATCATCGAATTAGGCAATATTTTGCCGTTTTTCCACGTTTTTGTGAATTTTCAGTCTATGGGTATCAGTTCATTATATATACGACAAAAATGATACAAACACATAATTGATTAGATAATAACCTTCAATACTTCATTTTCAATCAACTATTTGTTTCTCGTTAAAATACTGAGTAAGATATTGAAAAGGGGAGAAGTTCTGTTTGTATTCCATATATCGACGTTTCAGCCGGAATAGAGCGGTTTCACGTGTACATCTTCCATCGGTAATATAAACGGAAAATCAGGAACATTTTAGTTAATTTTAATGAAAACACATTGATTTTTATCATTTGTAATGGAAACAACATTGTCATATGTCTTTTCTTGGATCTAAATAATACGAAACCTCGCTCTATGATTTGAAGTTAAAATCCTCAAATATGGTTAAATAGTGACTTTTTTCACGTTTTTCATGTAGTTTGATATTACGTAAATATATTCATTTTTACCAATATTTCGATACTATTTCATGTCGTATCACGATATGTGATTTGGCCTTCAAATCTCAGAATTTCGCACAATATTGCATTTTAAGCAAGTTTTCTTGCATTTTGTTTCGTACGAAAAATCATCGAATTTAGCAATATTTTGACGTTTATCATCCCATTTTCCTTCATGTGATTTAAACAAAATATTATCGAATTAGGCAATATTTTGCCGTTTTCCACGTTTTTGTGAATTTTCAGTCCATGGGTATTACTTCATATATATACGATAAAAATGATGCAAACACATAATTGATTAGATAATAACCTTAAATACTTCATTTTCAATCATCTATTTGTTTCTCGTTAAAATACTGAGTAAGATATTGAAAAGGGGAGAAGTTCTGTTTGTATTCCATATATCGACGTTTCAGCCGGAATAGAGCGGTTTCACGTGTACATCTTCCATCGGTAATATAAACGGAAAATCAGGAACATTTTAGTTAATTCTAATGAAAACACATTGATTTTTATCATTTGTAATGGAAACAACATTGTCATATGTCTTTTCTTGGATCTAAATAATACGAAACCTCGCTCTATGATTTGAAGTTAAAATCCTCAAATATGGTTAAATAGTGACTTTTTTCACGTTTTTCATGTAGTTTGATATTACGTAAATATATTCATTTTTACCAATATTTCGATACTATTTCATGTCGTATCACGATATGTGATTTGGCCTTCAAATCTCAGAATTTCGCACAATATTGCATTTTAAGCAAGTTTTCTTGCATTTTGTTTCGTACGAAAAATCATCGAATTTAGCAATATTTTGACGTTTATCATCCCATTTTCCTTCATGTGATTTAAACAAAATATTATCGAATTAGGCAATATTTTGCCGTTTTCCACGTTTTTGTGAATTTTCAGTCCATGGGTATGAATTCATATATATACGATAAAAATGATGCAAACACATAATTGATTAGATAATAACCTTAAATACTTCATTTTCAATCATCTATTTGTTTCTCGTTAAAATACTGAGTAAGATATTGAAAAGGGGAGAAGTTCGGGTTTTATTGCATATATCGACGTTTCAGCCGGATTAGAGCGGTTTTACGTGTACATCTTCCATCGGTAATATAAACGGAAAATAAGGAACATTTTAGTTAATTCTAATGAAAACACATTGATTTTTATCATTTGTAATGGAAACAACATTGTCATATGTCTTTTCTTGGATCTAAATAATACGAAACCTCGCTCTATGATTTGAAGTTAAAATCCTCAAATATGGTTAAATAGTGACTTTTTTCACGTTTTTCATGTAGTTTGATATTACGTTAATATATTCATTTTTACCAATATTTCGATACTATTTCATGTAGTATCACGATATGTGATTTGGCCTTCAAATCTCAGAATTTCGCATAATATTGCATTTTAAGCAAGTTTTCTTGCATTTTGTTTCGTACGAAAAATCATCGAATTTAGCAATATTTTGACGTTTATCATCCCCTTTTCATTCATGTGATTTAAACAAAATATCATCGAATTAGGCAATATTTTGCCGTTTTTTACGTTTTTGTAAATTTTCAGTCCATGGGTATTAATTCATATATATACGATAAAAATGATGCAAACACATAATTGATTAGATAATAACCTTAAATACTTCATTTGCAATCATCTATTTGTTTCTCGTTAAAATACTGAGTAAGATATTGAAAAGGGGAGAAGTTCGGTTTTTATTGCATATATCGACGTTTCAGCCGGATTAGAGCGGTTTTACGTGTACATTTTCCCTCGTTAATATAAACGGAAAATCAAGAACATTATAGTTAATTCTAATGAAAACACATTGTTTTTTATCATTTGTATTGGAAACAACATTGTCATATGTCTTTTCCTGGAACTAAATAATAGGACACCTCGCTCTATGATTTGAAGGTAAAATCCTCAAATATGGTAAAATAGTGACTTTTTCACGTTAATCATGTAGTTTAATATTACGCAAATATATTAATTTTTACCAATATTTCGATACTATTTCATGTAGTATCACGATATGTGATTTGGCCTTCAAATCTCAGAATTTCGCATAATATTGCATTTTAAGCAAGTTTTCTTGCATTTTGTTTCGTACGAAAAATCATCGAATTTAGCAATATTTTGACGTTTATCATCTCCTTTTCCTTCATGTGATTTAAACAAAATATCATCGAATTAGGCAATATTTTGCTGTTTTTCCACGTTTTTGTGAATTTTCAGTCTATGGATATCAGTTCATTATATATACGACAAAAATGATACAAACACATAATTGATTAGATAATAACCTTAAATACTTCATTTTCAATCAACTATTTGTTTCTCGTTAAAATACTGAGTAAGATATTGAAAAGGGGAGAAGTTCTGTTTTTATTGCATATATCGACGTTTCAGCCGGAATAGAGCGGATTTACGTGTACATCTTCCATCGGTAATATAAACGGAAAATCAGGAACATTTTAGTTAATTCTAATGAAAACACATTGATTCTTATCATTTGTAATGGAAACAACATTATCATATGTCTTTTCTTGGATCTAAATAATACGAAACCTCGCTCTATGATTTGAAGTTAAAATCCTCAAATATGGTTAAATAGTGACTTTTTTCACGTTTTTCATGTAGTTTGATATTACGTAAATATATTCATTTATACCAATATTTCGATACTATTTCATGTAGTATCACGATATGTGATTTGGCCTTCAAATCTCAGAATTTCGCATTATATTGCATTTTAAGCAAGTTTTCTTGCATTTTGTTTCGTACGAAAAATCATCGTAATTAGCAATATTTTGACGTTTATCATCTCCTTTTCCTTTATGTGATTTAAACAAAATATCATCGAATTAGGCAATATTTTGCCGTTTTCCACGTTTTTGTGAATTTTCCGTCCATGGGTATTAATTCATATATATACGATAAAAATGATACAAACACATAATTGACTAGATAATAACCTTAAATACTTCATTTTCAATCAACTATTTGTTTCTCGTTAAAATACTAAGATATTGAAAAGGGGAGAAGTTCTGTTTTTATTCCATATATCGACGTTTCAGCCGGAATAGAGCGGTTTTACGTGTACATCTTCCATCGGTAATATAAACGGAAAATCAGGAACATTTTAGTTAATTTTAATGAAAACACATTGATTTTTATCATTTGTAATGGAAACAACATTGTCATATGTCTTTTCTTGGATCTAAATTAATACGAAACCTCGCTCTATGATTTGAAGTTAAAATCCTCAAATATGGTTAAATAGTGACTTTTTTCACGTTTTTCATGTAGTTTGATACTACGTAAATATATTCATATTTACCAATATTTCGATACTATTTCATGTAGTATCACGATATGTGATTTGGCCTTCAAATCTCAGAATTTCGCATAATATTGCATTTTCAGCAAGTTTTCTTGCATTTTGTTTCGTACGAAAAATCATCGAATTTAGCAATATTTTGACGTTTATCATCTCCTTTTCCTTCATGTGATTTAAACAAAATATCATCTAATTAGGCAATATTTTGCCGTTTTTCCACGTTTTTGTGAATTTTTAGTCTATGGGTATCAATTCATTATATATACGACAAAAATGATACAAACACATAATTGATTAGATAATAACCTTCAATACTTCATTTTCAATCAACTATTTGTTTCTCGTTAAAATACTGAGTAAGATATTGAAAAGGGGAGAAGTTCTGTTTTTATTGCATATATCGACGTTTCAGCCGGAATAGAGCGGTTTTACGTGTACATCTTCCATCGGTAATATAAACGGAAAATCAGGAACATTTTAGTTAATTCTAATGAAAACACATTGATTTTTATCATTTGTAATGGAAACAACATTATCATATGTCTTTTCTTGGATCTAAATAATACGAAACCTCGCTCTATGATTTGAAGTTAAAATCCTCAAATATGGTTAAATAGTGACTTTTTTCACGTTTTTCATGTAGTTTGATATTACGTAAATATATTCATTTTTACCAATATTTCGATACTATTTCATGTAGTATCACGATATGTGATTTGGCCTTCAAATCTCAGAATTTCGCATTATATTGCATTTTAAGCAAGTTTTCTTGCATTTTGTTTCGTACGAAAAATCATCGTAATTAGCAATATTTTGACGTTTATCATCTCCTTTTCCTTCATGTGATTTAAACAAAATATCATCGAATTAGGCAATATTTTGCCGTTTTCTACGTTTTTGTGAATTTTCCGTCCATGGGTATTAATTCATATATATACGATAAAAATGATGCAAACACATAATTGATTAGATAATAACCTTAAATACTTCATTTTCAATCAACTATTTGTTTCTCGTTAAAATACTGAGTAAGATATTGAAAAGGGGAGAAGTTCTGTTTTTATTGCATATATCTACGTTTCAGCCGGAATAGAGGGATTTTCGTGTACATCTTCCATCAGTAATATGTATGGAAAATCAGGAACATTTTAGTTAATTCTAATGAAAACACATTGATTTTTATCATTTGTATTGGAAACAACATTGTCATATGTTTTTTCTTGGATCAAAATAATACGAAACCTCGCTCTATGATTTGAAGTTAAAATCCTCAAATATGGTAAAATAGTGACTTTTTCACGTTAATCATGTAGTTTGATATTAGGCAAATATATTCATTTTTACCAATATTCCGATACTATTTCATGTAGTATCACGATATGTGATTTGGCCTTCAAATCTCAGAATTTCGCATAATATTGCATTTTAAGCAAGTTTTCTTGCATTTTGTTTCGTACGAAAAATCATCGAATTTAGCAATATTTTGACGTTTATCATCCCCTTTTCCTTTATTTGATTTAAACAAAATATCATCGAATTAGGCAATATTTTGCCGTTTTTCCACGTTTTTGTGAATTTTCAGTGTATGGGTATCAATTCATTATATATACGACAAAAATGATACAAACACATAATTGATTAGATAATAACCTTCAATACTTCATTTTCAATCAACTATTTGTTTCTCGTTAAAATACTGAGTAAGATATTGACAAGGGGAGAAGTTCTGTTTTTATCGCATATATCGACGTTTCAGCCGGAATAGAGCGGTTTTACGTGTACATCTTCCATCGGTAATATAAACGGAAAATCAGGAACAGTTTAGTTAATTCTAATGAAAACACATTGATTTTTATCATTTGTAATGGAAACAACATTGTCATATGTCTTTTTTTGGATCTAAATAATACGAAACCTCGCTCTATGATTTGAAGTTAAAATCCTCAAATATGGTTAAATAGTGACTTTTTTCACGTTTTTCATGTAGTTTGATATTACGTAAATATATTCATTTTTACCAATATTTCGATACTATTTCATGTAGTATCACGATATGTGATTTGGCCTTCAAATCTCAGAATTTCGCATAATATTGCATTTTAAGCAAGTTTTCTTGCATTTTGTTTCGTACGAAAAATCATCGAATTTAGCAATATTTTGACGTTTATCATCTCCTTTTCCTTCATGTGATTTAAACAAAATATCATCGAATTAGGCAATATTTTGCCGTTTTTCCACGTTTTTGTGAATTTTCAGTCTATGGGTATCAATTCAATATATATACGACAAAAATGATACAAACACATAATTGATTAGATAATAACCTTCAATACTTCATTTTCAATCAACTATTTGTTTCTCGTTAAAATACTGAGGAAAATATTGAAAAGGGGAGAAGTTCTGTTTTTATTGCATATATCGACGTTTCAGCCGGAATAGAGCGGTTTTGCGTGTACATCTTCCATCGGTAATATAAACGGAAAATCAGGAACATTTTAGTTAATTCTAATGAAAACACATTGATTTTCATCATTTGTAATGGTAACAACATTGTCATATGTCTTTTCTTGGATCTAAATAATACGAAACCTCGCTCTATGATTTGAAGTTAAAATCCTCAAATATGGTTAAATAGTGACTTTTTTCACGTTTTTCATGTAGTTTGATATTACGTAAATATATTCATTTTGACCAATAATTTGATACTATTTCATGTAGTATCACGATATGTGATTTGGCCTTCAAATCTCAGAATTTCGCATAATATTGCATTTTAAGCAAGTTTTCTTGCATTTTGTTTCGTACGAAAAATCATCGAATTTAGCAATATTTTGACGTGTATCATCCCCTTTTCCTTTATTTAATTTAAACAAAATATCATCGAATTAGGCAATATTTTGCCGTTTTTCCACGTTTTTGTGAGTTTTCAGTCTATGGGTATCAATTCATTATATATACGATAAAAATGATACAAACACATAATTGATTAGATAATAAGCTTCAATACTTCATTTTTCGATACTTCAATACTTTAATTATCGATTAACACATAATTGATTAGATAATAACCTTAAATACTTCATTTTCAATCAACTATTTCTTTCTCGTTAAAATACTGAGTAAGATATTAAACGGGGGAGAAGTTCTGATTTTATTGCATATATCGACGTTTCAGCCGGAATAGAGCGGTTTTCGTGTACATCTTCCATCGGTAATATAAACGGATAATCAGGAACATTTTAGTTAATTCTAATGAAAACACATTGATTTTTATCATTTGTATTGGAAACAACATTGTCATATGTCTTTTCTTGGATCTAAATAATACGAAACCTCGCTCTATGATTTGAAGGTAAAATCCTCAAATATGGTAAAATAGTGACTTTTTCACGTTAATCATGTAGTTTGATATTAGGCAAATATATTCATTTTTACCAATATTCCGATACTATTTCATGTAGTATCACGATATGTGATTTGGCCTTCAAATCTCAGAATTTCGCATAATATTGCATTTTAAGCAAGTTTTCTTGCATTTTGTTTCGTACGAAAAATCATCGAATTTAGCAATATTTTGACGTTTATCATCCCCTTTTCCTTCATGTGATTTAATCAAAATATCATCGAATTAGGCAATATTTTGCCGTTTTCTTCGTTTTAGTGAATTTTCCGTCCATGGGTATTAATTCATATATATACGATAAAAATGATGCAAACACATAATTGATTAGATAATACCCTTAAATACTTCATTTTCAATCAACTATTTGTTTCTCGTTAAAATACTGAGTAAGATATTGAAAAGGGGAGAAGTTCTGTTTTTATTGCATATATCTACGTTTCAGCCGGAATAGAAGGATTTTCGTGTACATCTTCCATCAGTAATATGTATGGAAAATCAGGAACATTTTAGTTAATTCTAATGAAAACACATTGATTTTTATCATTTGTATTGGAAACAACATTGTCATATGTCTTTTCTTGGATCAAAATAATACGAAACCTCGCCCTATGATTTGAAGGTAAAATCCTCAAATATGGTAAAATAGTGACTTTTTCACGTTAATCATGTAGTTTGATATTAGGCAAATATATTCATTTTTACCAATATTCCGATACTATTTCATGTAGTATCACGATATGTGATTTGGCCTTCAAATCTCAGAATTTCGCATAATATTGCATTTTAAGCAAGTTTTCTTGCATTTTGTTTCGTACGAAAAATCATCGAATTTAGCAATATTTTGACGTTTATCATCCCCTTTTCCTTCATGTGATTTAATCAAAATATCATCGAATTAGGCAATATTTTGCCGTTTTCCACGTTTTTGTGAATTTTCAGTCTATGGGTATCAATTCATTATATATACGATACAAATGATACAAACACATAATTGATTAGATAATAACCTTCAATACTTCATTTTCAATCAACTATTTGTCTCTCGTTAAAATACTGAGTAAGATATTGAAAAGGGGAGAAGTTCTGTTTTTATTGCATATATCGACGTTTCAGCCGGAATTTAGCGGTTTTACGTGTACATCTTCCATTGGTAATATAAACGGAAAATCAGGAACATTTTAGTTAATTCTAATGAAAACACATTGATTTTTATAATTTGTATTGGAAACAACATTGTCATATGTCTTTTCTTGGATCTAAATAATACGAAACCTCGCTCTATGATTTGAAGTTAAAATCCACAAATATGGTTAAATTGTGACTTTTTTTCACGTTTTTCATGTAGTTTGATATTACGTAAATATATTCATTTTTACCAATATTTCGATACTATTTCATGTAGTATCACGATATGTGATTTGGCCTTCTAATCTCAGAATTTCGCAAAATATTGCATTTTAAGCAAGTTTTCTTGCATTTTGTTTCGTACGAAAAATCATCGAATTTAGCAATATTTTGACGTTCATCATCTCCTTTTCCTTCATGTGATTTAAACAAAATATCATCGAATTAGGCAATATTTTGCCGTTTTCTACGTTTTTGTGAATTTTCCGTCCATGGGTATTAATTCATATATATACGATAAAAATGATGCAAACACATAATTGATAAGATAATAACCTTAAATACTTCATTTTCAATCAACTATTTGTTTCTCGTTAAAATACTGAGTAAGATATTGAAAAGGGGAGAAGTTCTGTTTTTATTGCATATATCTACGTTTCAGCCGGAATAGAGGGATTTTCGTGTACATCTTCCATCAGTAATATGTATGGAAAATCAGGAACATTTTAGTTAATTCAAATGAAAACACATTGATTTTTATCATTTGTATTGGAAACAACATTGTCATATGTCTTTTCTTGGATCTAAATAATATGAAACCTCGCTCTATGATTTGAAATTAAAATCCTGAAATATGGTTATATTGTGACTTTTTTCACGTTCTTTATGTAGTTTGATATTACTTAAATATATTCATTTTTACCAATATTTCGATACTATTTCATGTAGTATCACGATATGTGATTTGGCCTTCAAATCTCAGAATTTCGCATAATATTGCATTTTAAGCAAGTTTTCCTGCATTTTGTTTCGTACGAAAAATCATCGAATTTAGCAATATTTTGACGTTTATCATCACCTTTTCCTTTATATAATTTAAACAAAATATCATCGAATTAGGCAATATTTTGCCGTTTTTCCACGTTTTTGTGAATTTTCAGTCTATGGGTATCAATTCATTATATATACGATAAAAATGATACAAACACATAATTGATTAGATAATAACCTTCAATACTTCATTTTTCGATACTTCAATACTTCAATTATCGATAAACACATAATTGATTAGATAATAACCTTAAATACTTCATTTTCAATCAACTATTTCTTTCTCGTTAAAATACTGAGTAAGATATTAAACGGGGGAGAAGTTCTGATTTTATTGCATATATCGACGTTTCAGCCGGAATAGAGCGGTTTTCGTGTACATCTTCCTGTAACACGGGATCGGGTTCCTCTCTCTTTTTACTTCCTTCTTTCTACTCCCTCTACCCGTATTCTTACTTTTATTTCTAAACCAAGGGACTCCAAAACTTTTACCAAAGCCAACTCCACGCCACGTGGTCCTAAGACGATTGACCGACTTAGGATTCTACACCCAGTATGACGTGACCTAAGCTCTGAACAAAACCCTAGAGTCACCTCTGCTGCCACCACCAGACCAGTAATACAAGAGCAATGATCGAGGTCTGGATCGATCACGCTAATTAATCAACCTAGGGGCTTGATCCCCACTATATACGATGACCTTGAGTGTGGAATAAATTACACGGTAATGATAATTCCGATTCGATGTTAGAATCGGCGCCCAATCCAACTCTGCCTCGTGTGGACCACGTGACCAGGACAAGTTTACACATAACCAAATGGAAACAATAAAATGCAAATTAATAACAAATTTAATTTATTAAAAGAAAACTAAAACAAAATCTAAATATGTTCACTCCCTATCACTTTAACACTCCCTACTTGACCTGAGTGGCAAATGAGAAGACTATTTCTATAATTAACAATAGCAACTATACCTTGGGCGACCAGCTAGATGTCTTGGTTGGTCTTGGGGAGAGGCAAGATGGTTGACCTCTCCCAGCTGCTTCTGTGTCCACACTGATTTTTTTCCTTGTCTGGACTACCCCAGACAGAGTATTGTATCCTTCCGCCTAGACAAAGTTCTACCCAGTTCCTAGCAAGGTTTAAGTTATAACAATTAACCTCTGTTTGTACTGAATTGATCCAGACTGGTTGAATTATTTTACTTTAATTAGATTACACAAACATCTAACGGCAAAGCTGTTCCCGATCACAAAAATGGTTATTAAAACTTTGAGAAATATTAGACATGTCAACCCTGCTGACCTATGACCGCCGGTCACTCCGCCTTAAAAGTTAGATCCGATTCGTGACGTCACTGATGGTGACTTAAACTCAATAATTAGAATACTCTTGATATTGTATCCAGTACTATTATACAATACAATTTTAATAAAAATGAATAAAGGCTAATTTTCTCTAAATTACTGAATACTATAGGATGATTCATTTTACGCAGCTATGAACAAAGCGTTGGTTATTTCCACCGCGAATTCCCCTGGGGGTCAGGTCACCATGCGGCTCAGCTTCCCATTCTCTTTTGTCGATAAACCCCTCTGGATAATTCTTACAACAGCCTAGTTTGTTACAACCCCCCCGCACAAGCACTTAGTAAACCTTGTTAATTTGTTAAAATTCACGAGGTTTAGTATCCAAACCCACAATTCAACTCATGCCACAAACAAAAGCTAACCTAACTAATAAAATTTGACAAATAATAGTCCAACATCATAATGAACATGTTCATATTTCATAAATTTCTCAGCTGTCAACTGACAGCAATCCTCCAATATCAGGAAACATACATCCTACCCTTACTGACATAGCTAAATAACATGTCCCTACTCTACCATCAAAACTAGCTATTAAACTCTCTTGGCTCTTCACTAGCCAAGTCCATGTGTCCTCTAGAGCCGGCCACACCGTGCTCAAACAAACATTAGAGTATATCTTCAGACTGAACTTTCAGTCATCCGGGAGCGTACTACGGAACTATCAGGTACTCATCCGTGTACTAACCACTCCCCATCAATGTCAACTTTGACATGCTAAGGAACACACCTAACGTTTATTACATGTATCTAAAAATAAAAAAAAAAATCCTATACTATATCACAGGTTTCAGCTGACTGCACAGCCAAGTGTTCTCACTCACTAGAAGTGTCAATGTTTATATTGGTCCGCCTCTCCTGTGTTCAAACATTCTGAAAAAAAAATAGCACAACATAATTTTCCATAACCGTTTGTTCTGGGCTGAGACAATTACACAGGGGCTTCGATTTTGATTACTGACCAATTTATAGAGTAAAATTTTCATATATACCAGAATTATTTTAAATCTGTTTTTCAACATTTAAAAAGTATTGATTCTAAATCTCTTTTTCAACATTTAAACAAAAGTGTCCAGATGTTCTTTACACAGATGTTCAGAGCCACTTTGTTGTTTGTATCAATTGTTCATATTAAGTAATCGAAAAAAAAAATCGATGCTGCTGGATGCTGAATGTAGTCGCTGACGATGACGGTGTCGATCTTGCTTCTCCCCGTGTGTAGACATCAATACCTGGTCCTCTTGTACTCCCATCCGGTACTCTTGAATGACGACAGAGTGTAGTAGAGCGGAGTGCCAAGTGACAGCTGTAGAATACTGTTACTTCGGCCATTAATCTTGCTCTCGACAGTCCACACGCCTTCGTATTAATCACAGTTCACACGGTAGTCTTGATGTTAAACTTGTCGCAGATGACCACAGCAGAGCAGAACTGGATGTACCAACGGTGTCTCTTAGCAGGAGTGGTGTCAGAAGGTCGTAGAGGCGGGTTGCTTGTTTGCAGAACAGGTGAATCTCGTCTTCCATCATTGCTCACGTCATCTCAGGCGTTTCTTGATGTCACCAGGTTACTAGGCCGTAAACACCAACTGTGCATACCCTCGTACCGCCGACTTTAGGCCAAAGGGGACAATTTTGCGACCTTCTATTGGCGAGTCCCGGTACTCTGTAGGGAAACCGTGCCTTCCACCTGTGACCGCCTTACTTCTGCTTTCTTGTTACTTCAGATGACGTAATCATTAATCTTCCGGCGAAATTCTTGAGTACCGCTACGTGCTTTCCATTTCTTGACCTCTCCTCCAACACTGCTGGAATGACTGCAGTCTTGATGACGCAGCAGGTGGGTATTGGTGATCTCGAGACAGCTACCCCGGCGTTGTATGGCACCTCCGGTGACTGCTATAATGTGGACAGCTCGCTGGCCCTGACAACCTCGTTAGTGACGTGAGGCGTCGGCCGGGTGACTCTTGGACAGTCACTCATCCCCAAAGTAACTGATGTATGGGTTACTGGGTCTGGTGGGGGGAGGGCTTTGTGTAACGTGCCTCCCCCCTCGGTCTTTACAGACAAGGGTTCACGTGTGGCTGGAACAACTGGGTCGGTGTACCAATCAGACCTGGGAACAGACAGACACAACACAGCGGAAGCATAGATATACTCTGGGTTTGGTGGAGGTGGAACCCCAGAGCACGGTAAAAGTTGCTACCTGAGTCAAGTATAGACATAGTACATCTCATTGCCTTTACAGGAAAATCTAATGAATACTAAATTATACTAACCAAGGAAGTTACTTTACTGTATAGCGCGAGATCTCGTCACCATAGGGTGGCGAGACTGCACCTGACTACTGATGAGCGATGACAGAGGGTCATCCTCATCTTCTGACTCGTCGGTGAAGCCATGAGTCAGCACTGCTGAGTCAGGAACTAGACCCGCTGAAGGCAGTTCTAATTCCTCTCTAGCATGATAATGTTTCAATTTATTTACGTGAATTGTCCTTTCCACCTGGTCCTCGAACACTCCTTTTATAACAAGATTAACCGGCCCCGCCCTTTTAATTACTCTATATGGTCCTCGCCACCTCGGAGCTAGTTTCCTGCTCTGATTGGCGGGCGCAGCCTCATTCACTCTCAATACGAGGCTTCCTTCCGTCAACTCAAGAGGGCGCACTTTCTTGTCATAAAAATGAGCATACCGAGTCCGTGCCTTCTTGGACGCTTCAGCTGCAATATTCCATGCATTTCTCATTTTTCCAAGGACCTCTGAAGGATAGTCCTCCCCGTATGCAACATTATGTCTGTTAAGCAGACCTGACGGGAAATTGCATGAATTACCAGTAAACAAATGAAGTGGTTGGGTGTTAATTGATTGGTGGATGGCAGTATTCAAGGCGAACTGAACATAGGGTAGGTGTTCATCCCAGGTGTTTGCATCATGTTCAGCAAGGATTGCAAGCATATCCTTGACTGAACGATTAGTCCGTTCCGTCATTCCGTTTGCTTGTGGGTGGTAGGCTGTTGTAAAAGCCGAAGTTGTCTCTAAAATCTTACAAACTTCTCTAAATATATTCCCATTGAATTCTTGACCCCGGTCAGAGACTAAAACTTTAGGAGGTCCGAATACAGTAACGAACCTACGCAAGAATGCATCTGCAACCGTACGAGAATCCTTCTGAGGTAATGCAACTAGTGTAGTGTATCTAGACAGATGGTCAACTAGCACCAACACATATCTGTTACCTGAATGACTGTGGTGTAAATCAATCAGATCGGCCCCCACACGATCTAACGGTTCACGAATTTCAGGAAATTCCTGAAGTGGGGCTTGTACCTTAAGGGTACCTTTCCTCCTCTGGCAACGAGGGCACGACTTCACGAAATTGATTACCTCAGAAAGTAATCCTGGAAAATAAAATAGAGACTTTGCTTTTAAGTGGGTTTTAAAGATCCCCGGATGCCCTGCAATTTTTGAAGCATGTGCGAGCTTTAACGCTGATGACCGCAACGCGTCCGGAATAACTAGCTGAAATACTGCCCTATCATTCTGGCTATTAACATAATACAGGACGCCCTGTTTCATTTCAAAATCATGTATAGGTAAATTCTTTTTCTTTTTGGGGTATTTTCCTCCCTCTAAATACTCAATAATCTCTTTCCATCTAGGCTCGCTCATCTGGTATTCTCTCATTTTATCTGATGGAATGGTTTCAATGTTTTCATTAATTTGAACTGCCGCTATATTTCTACTTAGCGTATCTGGCACAACATGGGCTGGACCAGGCTTGTACAAAATCTGGAACGAGTGGGCCGAAAGTTCGTGAGACCAGCGTGACATTCGTGGGCATTTCGTTCGCTTTTTAAATATATGTGTTAACGCTCGATGGTCTGTGTAGATTACAAAATGCCGCTGAAATAGGTAAGGCTCGAAATACCTAACTGATTCTACTACTGCCAGTGCCTCCCGATCCGTAGCTGAATAACGAACTTCAGGTCCTTTGACCTTCCTACTGAAATAGGCTACTGGATGGGGTAAATTATCTGCGTCTCGCTGAATTAAGCACCCGCCAATAGCTATACCGCTGGCGTCAGTGTGCACTTCCCACTCTTTCTCAAAATCAGGAATAGCCAATACCGGTGTCGTGATTAGTTGGTCTTTCAGTTTGCGATAGGCCTTGTCATGTTCAGATTTCCACACAAACTTCGCATTTTTCTTTGTCAGATCAGTCAGGGGTGCTGAAATGCCAGCGAAACCTTCAATATGACGACGAAAATATCCGGCCGCCCCCAGAAACCTACGCACGTCCTTTGCTGTCCTTGGAGTAGGCATGTCAGCAATGGCGCGGCAAGAATCTGGGTCAGGTCGGATACCGTCTGGGCACACCTGGAACCCCAGAAATTTGAATTTCTGAGCCGCCAGGGTGCACTTCTGAACATTCAGCCTGAAACCTGCCTGATCTAACAACTTCAAAGTCTCAGTCAAGTCCTGCAGGTGTTCCTCAAACGTCCTGGAATATATCACAACATCATCCAGGTACGCTAAAGAATGCCTACCCAGTACCGGACTAAGGATAAAGTTGATGGCCCTCTGAAACGACGAAGGCGCTGTCTTCAAACCAAACGGCATCCTACGGAATTGATAAGTGTGCCTACCATCCGAGAATGCTGTTTTTTCCCTATCTTGTTCTGCCACCGGAATCGCCCAATACGCCGATTTTGCGTCAAGAGTTGAGAAATACTTAGCAGCACCAAATTGATCTATTATCTCCTGTATTCGGGGCAACGGATACACATCACCCTTAGTTAGTTCGTTCACCTTCCGGTAGTCAACACAGAAACGATAACTACCGTCCGGTTTCCGAACTAGCACAACAGGAGAGAGCCATGGTGACGTACTAGGCTCTATCACGCCCTGTCTCAACATTTTCTGGCACTCCTCCCTGATAATGTTCTTTGCCTGTTCCGGCAACCTCCACTGTCTCGTGTACACAGGCAAATGATCACCAGTTGGAATGGTGTGCTCGATCTTATCAAGGAGACCAATCTGGTCATCCTCTGTCGCAAACAATTTCGGGAATTTTCGTAAAACTCCTCTCAGTGCCTTCCTATCTGCCTGTGCAACATGTTGCAAATCAAGTGCTGAAATTAATTTTTCCACTTCCTCAACATTCTGTGCAACATTTCTCGTCTCGTATTGTACTTTGGATGGTGTTTTAGTTTTCAACATATTCAGTGCACTACATTGTGCAGTGACGGCTGGCGTCTCAGCTGACTCATGGTGAAAAGATTTCTGTGTCCTCCACCATGGTTCCCTGAGATACCCTATCACCTGCCCTGAAGCGAAAAGTCTTATGTGAAAGATTGACAACTGGAATGAGTGCACCTTTATCGAGCACTACAACTAAGTGATGAGGAATTAATAAACTATCACATCTCCCAGCCACCTGAAGGGTGGTACCTGGTTGTATGTGACGTCCCACGGCTACTTTAATAAATTTAACAGAATGTGGTGGGCAACTCTGTTTGGTCAATGCATGCAAGCGCATGACCTCTTAACTGTGTCTGGAAGAGACTTAAAAATCAATTTTGGATAGTGCGCATTATATTTCAGCTTCCTCTTAATTGAAGCTACAACTGGGGGATGGTCGATCATCTCCACTGGGTAGGAAGTCTGTCCCAACTGCAACCTGCAGTTCCTAGCCCCTTTTTGAGCAGACAAGGAATAATTAAATCGCGACAGAAAATCAGTTCCCATTAAGATGTGACCAGGAAAATCAAGGTTCTCTACGATCGTACATGTGTGAGGCTGCAATTCCCCATCAATCTCAAAATTAACTGTACCTTGACCTACGATCTCAATCTTTTCCCCATTGACTGCTGTTAATGTCTTTGCGCAACGTTGAAGACGTGCATACTTAAAATTGCTGAAGGCTGACTTTTTAATTACCGTTGCCTGGCTTCCTGTATCAACAAAAGCTGTCAATCTCACACCTTCCACTTTCACCTCAAAAGTAGGCCTACCATCACTAGGAGCCTGCTTTCATGCTTTCGTAGGAGTGACTTCGCAATCCCTCTGTATATGCCCGCGCTTCCAGCAGGAGTAACACCTCCGCGGATCTCTGTTGGTACCCCGCGCAGGGTGGCTCGAACTTGCAGCTGAGGGCTGCTTCCC